>NC_081190.1:28130627-28208127 GCF_902713425.1 Acipenser ruthenus
CAGCGAAAATATGTGCTAAAACGGAGTGAATTTGAGCCCTGTTAAAATGCTAATTATCTTTATTTGTGTGAATGAATGAAAAAATATAAACTAAAGACGTACAGACAGCTGTACAACATCCACGAGTAAAATAAAAAAAGGTTATTTTGCTTTTGTTAATGATGCGGGTCAATGATAGAATTTCTGAGGTAATTTTTTTAATTTTTTTTTTTTACTAAACTTGATGACGATAATCAATTGGGCTGAACTGAGAGAGGAAAAGGGTAATACTTATGATACTTCTGGGAACTTTCTGACGTAAAATGTTTCATTAAGTCTATTGTTTAATGACGATTTCTAGGATACATGAGTATTAAGTATGAGGTAAACATAAGATTTGCTTCACTGCTACGATTTCTCGGGCGGTTCTGGTACGAAAATAATAAAACACAAATTACTATCTTTTTCTCTTGATTAAATGAGACTTTTTTATCGACGTTCTTTTAAAACCATGGTGTTTAATATAATTTGTCACTCGTGCAAACTGAAAACAATTTTATTTTAGTACTACTGTAAAAAATAAAAAAAACAACTTTAAAATACAGTACTGAATAATAATTCCTGGTAATTGTGTGACAAAGCATTAAGTATTGTAGTTTACGGTGTCAATATAATACAGCGTCTGAAATGGTGCGCATCACTTGAACAGTTGAGTAAGCGTTCTTTCGCGGGCTAGGATGTAGGCTACACCGCCTTGCAGGTCCAGTGTGCCTAACAACAGAACATTAACATAACATTAAACACCAAATCCCAAATCACAAAGCGCACACACACACACACACAGTCCAGTGGCCACGCCTTCCTGCTCGCACACAACATTATAAACATAAACATTTGGCTGCCGAGAAAAGCTTAGCTATTTTTCTGTTCGTATGTCACCAGGCATGTAGACAAAGACGTAAACACACAAACAGATTTAATAAGAAAAAGAGGCACTACATATTATTTCTAACAGGGTTTTTCAATTACATGATAGAAAAAAATCAATGTAATTCTGCATATGAAGTTAATTTGATGCAATGGTATTGGGAGACACAAGTACTGTACCTCTAATCAATCTGATCACTTTAGAGGAGGGGCAGTTTCAGTTGCCAACAAACAGCATATATCTTAAAGTGCAAAGGAAAAAAGTGAGTGATCCACAAATGTTTTCGGGAGTACTGTAAGCTTCAGGAAAAACTAAACACAATTTCAAGCTGTCCTTTTAACTAACAGACAAATATTCTTTCATGAAAAAAAGGTTTTCTTTAAAAAACTATTTTACATAACTTTCTACTGTCAATTCAACTGCTGTAGAGAAACATATATATATATATATATTAATTGGCTCACATAGCAGACTTTATTGACCATGTTGTTTGGTCAAGATGCATTATGCTGTATGATATTAAACAGCTGATCCTTTTGCTTGACTGGGCAAGGTGAGTATGGGCACATGTTCATACAATCCTTTGGCTCTAAGTCTGGGCAAGGTGGGGCTTGTTTAATCATGTCAAGCATGTGATCATTTTGCCTAGACATGGTCCATCTTACCAGTTTAATGTTACCTGGGGCTTAGCTAGGAATAGATTTTTACTGAGGCAAAAATCAAATTTTTGTCTAAAGAAAAAAACAAAACCCTGTGCATATCCTGTTCATGTTACGAAGGTGAAATATATCATATTTTAAAGCCTGGAGACTATTAATGCAAACTGCAAAGCGATACAACAAATTCCTAAAATTACCCTATTCACACTGTTAGAAATATGTGATATTAAAAGGACAAGAAGAATAGAAGTTATAGATATGAACACGTAGATGGGTTTATACCTTCATTGAGAGACATGCGTTTGGTTCACTGCTATTGAAGTTAATGCTGACACTGATGACACTGATGCTACAACTGGAGCTGGTAAGACTGGTGCTGCTACTTCTGGAACTGATGCTGACACTGGTGCTGCTACTGCTGGAACTGGTAAGACTGGTGCTCCTACTGCTGGAACTGGTAAGACTGGTGCTGCTACTGCTGGAACTGGTAAGACTGGTGCTCCTACTGCTGGAACTGGTAAGACTGGTGCTGCTACTGCTGGAACTGGTAAGACTGGTGCTGCTACTGCTGGAACTGGTAAGACTGGTGCTGCTGGGACTGGTAAGTGGTTCTGCTACTGCTGGGACTGGTAAGACTGGTGCTGCTACTGCTGAAACTGGTAAGACTGGTGCTGCTGGGACTGGTAAGACTGGTGCTGCTACTGCTGGGACTGGTAAGAGTGGTGCTTCTACTGCTGGAACTGGTAAGACTGGTGCTGCCACTGCTGGGACTGGTAAGACTGGTGCTGAAACTGGTAAGACCGGTGCTGACACTGCTGGGACTGGTAAGATTGCTGATACTAATGCTAAGACTGATCGGACTGCTGAGACTGTATGATGCCACAATTAAAAACTGATTTAGAAGACTTTACTTTAAATCAGGGTTTGCTAATCCTCCTATGGCCTGATCTATCGAAACGCTGTAACACTTCCTCCTGGGACATGTCCGCACATATTAGCAGGGCAAGGCCATTCAGTCTATTTTTACCCATACTGCTGCGAGACCAATCAAACATATCGAAACAATGCACTCAGTTAAACTCTTTGTCATCATGAACAGAGACCGTAAGAATCTGTTTGCTGCGGAAAACACGTACTGTCTATATGCTGTCAGAGAATATTTGTTTTTACACTTGGGGCGGGGCAAAAAACATGCAAGGATTTTTTTGTTTGTTTGTTTGAGAACCAAACTAATACACTTATCATATATCATCATGAACAAAGACAATGTTGCTTTAAATGTACAGAAATCTACTTTAAACTGCTTCTGGTGTACAGAGGTCAAGGTTGAACGTGGCGCACTGTCCGTGTCTCATTCATGCTGGAACGTAGCTGCAGTTTACTTCAGTATCCAGTGCGTGGTTACCACTGAACAAGCTGTTTAAAGATGCTGAAAATGATTAATAAATAAATAAATAAATAAATAAATAAATCACCTGTATTAAAAACTTTGGATTTTTGTCTCTAACGAAAACATTTGGAATATATATATATATATATATTTTTTGAACTGCTGTTGCCAAACAGTGAATTTATAAATAGAATTACCTCCAATTCTTCTAGCCCATGGCATCAAATACAATACATGAAAAGTATTAAAAACTAACAGCTATAAATTATTACATCAGGGGAGAGGGATGGTGTTGAAATTGAAGAATTAAGGGAATGGGAATATGCAAATAAAGATGATCACAATATAACGTAAGATGCTGCGTCAGCATTTTATTTTTAAAATACAGTGTAAGTGATTTATTTTTCTGTTTTTTATTTTTTTATTTTTTATTTTTTAAGGACCCTACAACTCCCACACCTGTCATTATCTGGGGAAACCCCTTCCATCTTGATACAAAAATTGGTCTGAGAATGAATGGACAACATTTACTTGCTGAGGAGGCTGTGTGGTCCAGTGGTTAAAGAAAAGGGTTCGTAACCAGGAAGTCCACGGTTCAAATCCCACCTCGGCAAACTGACTCATTGTGTGACCTTGAGCAAGCCACTTAACCTCCTTGTGCTCCGTCTTTCGGGTGAGACATAATTGTAAGTGACTCTGCAGCTGATGCATAGTTCACACTCCCTAGTCTCTGTAAGCCTTGGATAAAGGTGTCTGCTAAATAAACAAATAATAATAACCTGAGGCCCTCACCCAGAGATTTGGGCTTCTTTTTTCCTTGTATTTTGTGTACAATATCAAATACCCACAGAGAAAAAACAGCCTAATATTATATTGAGAAATGTATTTTGGGTACTCCAAAAAGATCAGAAAACTCCACCTAGTATAGTGGGAATAGTAAACTTTCTTTTGTCAGGCGCCAGGTCGGGAAAGCAATAAGGGTGTTGGTTCTGCTATAATAACCACAGGCTCAGGGATTACTATTTTTTTTTTTTTTCTTTTGAGCAGACACCCTTACCCAGGGCAACTTACAGTTGTATACAGCTATGCTGATGATAACCATCTGTTATCTGTCCCTAAAGCAAGGACATTCTTCTGCCTGGGTGTTATTAGCTACTTGCCTTACAGACATCAAGCATTGGATGTCACAGAATCTCCTAATGTTGAATTGAGATAAAACAGAGGTTATGCTAGTGGGCTCACAGAACCAACTAAAAGGAAATGTAGGATTACATGAGCACGACCCTTGCAGTCTCTCATCAAAATTTAAAGTCGAAATTAAGAGTTTGAGGGTAATCTTTGAGTCTGATCTATCATTTTAGACTCATACTAGGGAAGTTACTAAAGTATATTTTTACCATTTGAGAAATATAGCCAAACTTAGACCAACTCCCCAATAATGTTGTTGAAGCTGACATCCTGGGATTCTTCAAGAAGCTGCTTGATGAGATTCTGGGATCAATAAGCTACTAACAACAAACAGAAATAAGAAATAAATAATAAAAGAAACAACCTTCTTATGTTCTAATTATTTCTGTATCTGATGCCGAGAGAATAATACATGTCTTTGTTTCATCTAGAATTGATTATTGTAATGTACTTTTTTGTACTTTTTTAAATGGTGATTTTGCTGTTAACTTATAAGGCCCTGAATGGATTAGCGCCTCATTATTTACAGGAGTTACTGACACCGTATCTTCCAAACCACACTCTGAAATCACAGGATGTGGGGCTGCTGGTTATTCCTAGGGTCAACAAAACAACACGGGAGGCAGGGCTTTTTTCTGGAATGCTCAGCCTTCGTTTATCAGGAAATCTGGGTCCATTACAGTTTTCAAGTCAAGACTAAAAACACACTTTTATAAAATGGCTCGCTTATCTTAGTGGGTTTTAATGTAACTTTAAAATTGGTGCTTTTGTATTGTGTATACTGTTTAAATCTGTATTTAAATGGGCTGAGTGTAGCAGTTATATGTGTGACCTGCTATACAAACGGATTGTGATTTTTTTCCTGCTATGTACTATACAGTGCTTTGCGATACTTTTGTATAAAAAGCGCTATATAAATGCAATAAATAAATAAATAAAAATAAATAAATGTGTTAATATTTTTTATAATACTTGTTTTATAAAATACTTGTGACTAAAGTTAGGTTTTTGCTTGTTTTGTTTGTAATTAAATTAATTACATTATGGATAATATATTATGATTAGTTATAATTAATATATTTATATATCTACCTGTCAAGAAATGTTGTCAGCCTTTCACTTATTTGTGTATTTGTTATTCTAAGGGTAATGAAACATATACAGACTGTTTTATTTGTATGCATTTATGTGTTATAATTAAAAGTATAACTCCTATACTGTATTTATTTATTTTATTGCTCTACCCGTAATAAAGGGTTTCTATAAAAAGTATTTCTTTGTTTTTATTGATATTGCAAACCAGTAATTCCTAGCATGTTATTTAACCAGACAAATTATGCAGACACGCATATTATATATATATATATATATATATATATATATATATATATATATATATATATATAATATTATGCATGTAAGTTTGTAAATAAACATAAAAGGTTCCAAGTAGAACCTTGAGGTTCTTAAAAGATCCTTATTTGTAAGGTTCCTCATGGAACCCTAGTAAAAAGGTTCTTCGAAGCACCTTAAAAGCTTCCTCCACAGTATCAACCCCAGATTTAGAGTGTATGCGCGAGTAAATACCATCCTAACTATTAAGGGAATGGGAATATGCCTCTCCATCATATATATATATTGCATGCCCCGGTATCTACAATATGGAGACTTGCATGCCCCGGTAGCTGCAATATTGAGTCTTTCCATCCACCTCCGGTTGCTTCATTCCGGAGGTCCATGCAATTTATATATATATATATATATATATATATATATATATATATATATATATATATATATATATATATATATATATATATATATATATATATGATTTCCATTACACAAGAGTAGATGTTAAAACTTCATGCTGATTTGAACTCGGCTCTCGCCAAGATAAGCACCAACTAAGACGTAGCTTTACAGTAAACTAATGTGATCCATATGTGTCTCCATCCATTTACGTTTCCTTCTGTCTGGTGTTAATGGCTGAAGTGTAATGCTGGCTCCAGGGATCAGCTTATTTTGCCTCCCTGGCGCATCAGCACACACGACGGCTGCGATGCTGGCTCCGGGGATCAACCAAAGTGCGGCCTCCCCAGCGCATCAGCATGACAACCGTCTGGATTGAGCTAAGTAGGGTACATCTCTGGGGTTTTCAAGTGGGCACCTTCCATCCTCAGTGTTTCGCCGACTAGCCCACGACACTTCAAGAGGGCTCGACGGTGATTCTGGCGTCCCAGCATGACCCCCCTCCGTCCCCCACTCAACTCAGCCCAGCTTACTTACCTGTACATCAGCATTTCTTTCTTTCTATTGTGCTTGGGATCCCCAGCCAGAATCTTTCCGTCTCAACCACAGCCAGTTGCTGCTCCTCTCTGCTGCTTCAGATAAGTTCTTCACTGTGCGACGCAACTCTTCGCCGCTGAATCCGACGTCTCTGAGAAACCGGGTTGTAGAGTGTGTCACAAATATATATATATTTGCATGCCCCGGTAGCTAAATGCTTAGTTACGGCGGTGGGCAAAACCAAAGCCCATGGCCAGTATACAATATTTTTCTGTATGCAATATTTTCTGTTGAGCACTACTGACACCGTTGAAACGGTGAGTCTTAGGTCGCCTGCGGATATATTAGTCCAATCAATGCGCCTGAACCTGGTGTGTAATCCCAAGGTAACTGCTCACAGTTAACACGTTTTAATACGTTAATTCACGTTTTAAGTAATACAGTGTCCCCTTCAGACATGTTAAAGGAGAAATTCGGAAATAACATACAAAACTATGCGCGAGTAAATACCATCCTAACTCCTAACATCCAAAAAAAAAAAGAAAAAAAATAACAATAATATATATATATATATATATATATATATATATATATATATATATATATATAATTGCATGCCCGGTATCTACGATATGGAGTCTTGCATGCCCCGGTAGCTGCAATATTGAGTCTTTCCATCCACCTCCGGTTGCTTCATTCCGGAGGTCCATGCAATTTATATATATATATATATATATATATATATATATATATATATATATATATATATATATATATATATATATATATATATATATATATATATATATATATATACACACACACCAGGTTCAGACGCATTGATTGGACTAACTGTATATATAATTGCATGCCCAGTATCTACGATATGTATTCTTGCATGCCCCGGTAGCTGCAATATTGACTCTTTCCATCCACCTCCGGTTGCTTCATTCCGGATATCCATGCAATTTATATATATATATATATATATATATATATATATATATATTTGCATGCCCCGGTAGCTAAATGCTTAGTTACGGCGCTGGGCAAAACCAAAGCCCATGGCCAGTATACAATATTTTTCTGTATGCATTATTTTCTGTTGAGCACCACTGACACCGTTGAAACGGTGAGTCTTTGGTCGCCTGCGGATAAATTAGTCCAATCAATGCGTCTGAACCTGGTGTGTAATCGCAAGGTAACTGCTCACAGTTAACACGTTTTAATACGTTAATTCACGTTTTAAGTAATACAGTGTCCCCTTCAGACATGTTAAAGGAGAAATTCGGAAATAACATACAAAACTATGCGCGAGTAAATACCATCCTAACTACTAACATCCAAAAAAAAAAAAAAGAAAAAAAAATAACAATTATATATATAGCTACCTAGATTGTATTGAATTAACAAAACAAATAATAATAATTAACTGAGAGGTATTGGAGGAAAAAATACACCTATTTTGTTTATAACTTTTAGAATGTTTGTATGCTGTAGCTGCAATATTGAGTCTTTCCATCCACCTCCGGTTGCTTCATTCCGGAGGTCCATGCAATTTATATATATATATATATATATATATATATATATATATATATATATATATATATATATATATATATATATATATAATTGCATGCTCCGGTATCTACAATATGGAGTCTTGCTTGCCCCGGTAGCTGCAATATTCAGTCTTTCCATCCACCTCCGGTTGCTTCAATCCGAGGTCCATGCAATTTATATATATATATCTATATATAGATATAGATATATATATATTTGCATGCCCCGGTAGCTAAATGCTTAGTTACGGCGCTGGGGAAAACCAAAGCCCATGGCCAGTATACAATATTTTTCTGTATGCATTATTTTCTGTTGAGCACTACTGACACCGTTGAAACGGTGAGTCTTATCTCGCCTGAGGATACATTAGTGCAATCAATGCGGTTGAATTTGTTGTGTAATCCCAAGGTAACTGCTCACAGTTAACACATTTTAATACGTTAATTCACGTTTTAAGTAATACAGTGTCCACTTCAGTCATGTTAAAGGAGAAATTCGGAAATAACATACAAAACTATGCGCGAGTAAATACCATCCTAACTCCTAACATCCAAAAAAAAAATAAAATAAAAAAAAATAACAATAATATATATATATATATATATATATATATATATATATATATATATATATATATATATATATATATATTATATATAATTGCATGCCCGGTATCTACGATATGGAGTCTTGCATGCCCCGGTAGCTGCAATATTGAGTCTTTCCATCCACCTCCGGTTGCTTCATTGCGGAGGTCCATTATTATTATTTTTATTTATTTCTTAGCAGACGCCCTTATCCAGGGCGACTTACAATCGTAAGCAAAAACATTTCAAGCGTTACAATACAAGTAATACAATAAGAGCAAGCAATACAATAACTTTTGTTCAGGTAAAGTACAAGTTTGACAAACCACAATTCAATAATACAGCAGGTAATAGTGATAGTTACATCAGGATATGATTAAATAGTGATAGTTACATCAGGATGTGAGTAAATACAAAGTACTACAGGTTAAAAACTTGGCAGATTACAGTATTCTGAAGTACAGGATTAAATGCAGTAAAATAGGGGCTGATAAGAGCAAAATAAAGCACATTTACATGAAGGGTGATAGTGTCCCAGGATACAAACAGAGGAGTTCTACAGGTGCTCTTTGAAGAGGTGAGTCTTAAGGAGGCGCCGGAATGTGGTCAGGGACTGGGCAGTCCTGACATCTGTAGGAAGGTCATTCCACCACTGCGGAGCAAGGGTGGAGAAGGAGCGGGCTTTGGAGGCAGGGGAGCGTAGCGGTGGTAGAGCTAGTCTTCTAGTGCAGGCGGAGCGGAGAGGTCGAGTGGGGGTGTAGGGAGAGATGAGGGTCTGGAGGTAGCTGGGTGCAGACTGGTCAAGGCATCTGTCCATGCAATTTATATATAGGACAGTTTTAGGTCGCCTGCAGATACATTAGTCCAATCAATGCGCCTGAACCTGGTGTGTAATCCCAAGGTAACTGCTCACAGTTAACACGTTTTAATACGTTAATTCACGTTTTAAGTAATACAGTGTCCCCTTCAGACATGTTAAAGGAGAAATTCAGAAATAACATACAAAACTATGCGCGAGTAAATACCATCCTAACTCCTAAAATCCAAAAAAAAAAAAAAAAGAAAAAAAATAACAATAATATATATATATATATATATATATATATATATATATATATATATATATATATATATATATATATATATATATAATTGCATGCCCGGTATCTACGATATGGAGTCTTGCATGCCCCGGTAGCTGCAATATTGAGTCTTTCCATCCACCTCCGGCTGCTTCATTCCGGAGGTCCATGCAATTTATATATATATATATATATATATATATATATATATATATATATATATATATATATATATATATATATATATACACACACACACCAGGTTCAGACGCATTGATTGGACTAACTGTATATATAATTGCATGCCCAGTATCTACGATATGTATTCTTGCATGCCCCGGTAGCTGCAATATTGAGTCTTTCCATCCACCTCCGGTTGCTTCATTCCGGATATCCATGCAATTTATATATATATATATATATATATATATATATATATATATATATATATATATATATTTGCATGCCCCGGTAGCTAAATGCTTAGTTACGGCGCTGGGCAAAACCAAAGCCCATGCCCAGTATACAATATTTTTCTGTATGCATTATTTTCTGTTGAGCACTACTGACACCGTTGAAACGATAAATACCATTCTAACTCCTAACATCAAAAAAAAAAAGAAGCCATGAGTCGGTTAACCAAATAATTTAAAGTGGGTGGGGCTAACCAAACCATTTAAAGTGGGTGGGGTTAACCACATCATTTCATAAACCTTACTTGTTGTGCACTTCCATTTACTATATCGGTATCAGGGATATTATTTAAATAGTTCACACTTGGGTAAGAAAAGAATAGTATTATTATTTGTTTATTTTAGCAGACGCCTTTATCCAAGGCGACTTACAGAGACTAGGGTGTGTGAACTATGCATCAGCTGCAGAGTCACTTACAATTACGTCTCACCCAAAAGACAGAGCACAAGGAGGTTAAGTGACTTGCTCAGGATCACACAATGAGTCAGTGGCTGAGGTGGGATTTGAACCGGGAACCTGGTTACAAGCCCTGTTCTTTAACCACTGGACCACACAGCCTAATACAACATTTATATAAAATATATTAAAATATCATGATATAACAAGATTTGTTTAAATGATTATCCAGATACAGTATAATATACATAAGAAATTGAAATTGACTTTCAGCACACACAAAAAAAAGAAAGTAAAACATCTTTGGTGATCTGGGAGAGGAGAGTGCTGCAAGTTCCTTATTATTTCAGTGTTTCAGCCACACCGAATAAGATTGCATGAATGGCATTAACACATGTCCCTACACTGTCCCTATCCCTTTCTTCCTGTGAAATGAGAAAACGTTTTTCACAGTAATCATTACCCAACATCCTTTGAAGACCTGCAGCAACATATAGGCAAGGTTGATAAGGACTTCAGTTAAAATTCTGGTCTACCTGGATTAGTTTCTTGTGGTTTTACCCTAGAAGATAAATATCTAGAATATGGGAATATTGCCTGCAAGTGAGTAAAATGTTTTTCTTTCTTACGTTAGAAGTTGTTTCACCTTGAATGGAACTACCATATATCTGCAGAAATTAACTTTCAATGGATACTATGTCTCAAGTTAGAAATACGAGTTTCATTAGAGTTAATTTTGTTCAGTTTAAATAATAAGTAATGCAAATAAATACATAGTTTTAAGAATACAATTTTATCTATTTCTACCAACCTTCATTGTTTTGTCTGTTTCAGACCCCTCTACATAGGGGCAGGAATAGCCACAGTCAGTGTGACCACAAGCAGGCAGACAAGCAGCAGTGACCTCATCTTCAGAGCTCAACACTGAACCACAAGCATGTTGCAGGATGTTATATAGCAGTTTAGCTTAGGGCTCCTCTCAATTTCAAAAACCTCACAAAACAGCAAGAGAATGATATAGCAGTTTGGTGTACTGTAAAGCCTATAAAGTGAGATTTGGAGTGAAGATCTTTTACGAATGTTGAAGTATTGATGGATTAAATAATACTTAATATTTATGTAACTTCTGGACTTACAGAGACTAGGGTGAGTGAACTATGCATCAGCTGCACTGAACAACACAAAAAAGTCCATAATGTCAAAGTGAAAAATAAAATCTACAAATTGTTCTAAATTAATTACAAATACAAAACAGAAAATAATTGATTGCATAAGTATTCACCCCCTTGAGTCAATATTTGGTAGAGGCACCTTTGGCAGCAATTACAGCCACGAGTCTATTTGTATAAGTCTCTACCAGCTTTGCACATCTGGACACTGCAATTTTTGCATCTTCACGAGCTTTCCAGGCCCTGACGCAGAGAAGCATCCCCATAGCATGATGCTGCCACCACCATGCTTCACGGTAGGGATGGTGTTCTCAGGATGATGTGCGGTGTTAGGCTTGCGCCAAACATAGCGCTTAGCGTTGTGGCCAAAAAGCTCTATTTTGGTCTCATCACACCATAGAATCTTCTTCCACTTGGTCTCAGAGTCTCCCACATGCCTTCTGGCAAACTCTAGCCGAGATTTGATGCAAATTTTTTTCAACAATGGCTTTCTTTTTGCCACTCTCCCATAAAGGCCAGTTTTGTAAAGCACCCGGGCTATTGTTGCCGTATGCACAGTGTCTCCCAGCTCAGCCGTGGAAGACTGTAACTCCTTTAGAGTTGCCATAGGCCTCTTGGTGGCCTCCCTGGCTAGTGCCCTTCTCGCCCGGATACTCAGTTTTTGAGGACAGCCTTTTCTAGACAGATTCACAGTTGTGCCATATTCTCTCCATTTCTTAATAATGGACTTTACTGTGCTCCGGGGGATATTCAATGCCTTGGAAATGTTCTTATATCCTACCCGATTGGTGCTTTTGAAGAACCTTATTCCGGATTTGCTTTGAATGTTCCTTCATCTTGTAGTTCCTTCATGATGTAGTTTTTGTTAGGAAATGTACTAACCAACTGTGGGACCTCCCAGAGACAGGTGTATTTAACCTGAAATCATGTGAAACACCTTAATTGCACACAGGTGGACTCCATTCAACTAATTATGTGACTTCTAAAGACAATTGGTTGCACCAGAGCTTATTTAGGTGTGTCATAGCAAAGGGAGTGAATACTTATGCAATCAATTATTTTCAGTTTTATATTTGTAATTAATTTAGAACAATTTGTAGATTTTATTTTTCACTTTTCACTTTTTGTGTTGATCAGTAGCAAAAACTCCTAATTAAATCCATTTTGATTCCATTTGTAACACAATAAAATGTGGAAAAGTCCAAAGGGGGTGAATACTTTTGAGTGTCACTGTGTGTGTATATATATATATATATATATATATATATATATATATATATATATATATATATATATATATATAATGATAAGTCAGTCCGTCCTATAACCTCCAGATGTCCACATGACCAAATACAAATTCCCCATAAACTGATCTAAAGAATAAATAAGTTATTAACACATTAACTATTGGCTAATGAGTAATTATAGCTATAGAAATTGAGGCAATCAAGGCTTTTGGTTTTAGAAAAAGAAAAAAAACATGACTGTGCCAGATTACAAAATGTACATCAGTACCCATTTGCAGTCATGCACTGTGACGACAATATATTTTTCATAATCTGCCATTTATCTTTAGAACAATATAGAAAGGCTTTAGTAGACAGACATTTGAAATTACTGAAAAAAGAGATCTTAAAGTTGCAACCCTTAGCATATAGATGAATCATTTCCCTGATGTTAAAAACCAAATTGCAACCAGAGATATATTTTTTTTAAATATTGCTCGAGCAGGAATATGTATTTTAAAGATCCTCAAGGAGGCTAGTAATCCAAGATTCAGGGCCACACTGTAAATGGCACTGCCTATATCTTGAAGAAATACTTAAATAAAAATATTATAATAGAAATCCCAAATCCAAGAAAGAAGATAACCACTCTAATTTTTTTAAGCCTTTAAGAAATTGGATTTAAAGCTTGATTAGTCATTAGCCTTTTCTGTGTGTTAATTCATCATGTCAAAATTGGTAATGTTTAATTATTGTTAATTACACATATTAGGTGTACTCCACTGACATTGTGTGGTTGTAGGACTAATTTACAGGTCAGAAAACCTTTAAAAGATTGCATGAAATTCTCAAGGACTTACTCAAGTGTTAAAGCTTTGTGAACACAACAACAGCTGTCAAAAGCATTCTGTCTTAAAAAGACATAAATCCATTAAAATGAACACCCTCCCACCAACCCACATCCTTCACACACATGCATATACACAAACACACACAAGAAGAATACCAATTTCAAAAGATACCAAAATAAACTCAAGAACAAAGTGTTTTTTATTTTTGTTCTTTATTAAAATGTCTTCATCTAGACAATGTGGGGAAGCTATAAAAAAAGGCCAACAAGATGCTCGGATATATTGTGATAAGTGTTGAATTTAAATCAAGGGAAGTAATGTTAAAACTTTACAATGCATTAGTAAGACCTCATCTAGAATATTGTGTTCAGTTCTGGTCACCTCGTTACAAAAAGGATATTGCTGCTCAAGAAAGAGTGCAAAGAAGAGCGACCAGAATTATCCCGGGTTTAAAAGGCATGTCGTATGCAGACAGGCTAAAAGAATTGAATCTATTCAGTCTCGAACAAAGAAGACTACGCGGTGATCTGATTCAAGCATTCAAAATGCTAAAAGGTATTGACAATGTCGACCCAGGGGACTTTTTCGACAAGGACCAGGAGTCACAAATGGAGATTAGATAAAGGGGCATTCAGAACAGAAAATAGGAGGCACTTTTCTACACAGAGAATTGTGAGGGTCTGGAACCCGCTCCCCAGTAATGTTGTTGAAGCCGACACCCTGGGATCCTTCAAGAAGCTGCTTGATGAGATTCTGGGATCAATAAGCTACTAACAACCAAAAGAGCAAGATGGGCCGAATGGCCTCCTCTCGTTTGTAAACTTTCTTATGTTCTTAAAATGTTTGTTTACTTAGGCATGAGCATGCTGTATATGCTATCCTGACACAGATACATGATTTACTAGCGCAGGATTTAAAAAAAAAAAAAAAAAAGAACAATATTTGGTTATCAGGCCAACATGCATTTGACTGTGATTTTTCTGCACTTTGACTGGCAGGATCACGACGTCACTTGTTGGATCCACCTTCACATTAGGACAGGATCAGCTGTATGCTGGGGAAAGGTGAGAATCCTTTTAATAAAACTTCCCATGTAGTTTGTTTAATGTTTGGTATCACTTATCCTCAAAATGGGCAAAATCTGCTACGATCACAAGATATATGGTGTCTGATTTAGTTGCTTGATAAGGAAGAAATCTAGATGGTGCTATTTTTTCATCAGCGTGTGTCAACATTCTATAGAACCATTGAATAGTAGACCCCTCTATCTGGTAAATAGGGGCATATTAATCAAGCTTGTAAAAACTGAAGCATTTCACTTTTTTTTTTTTTTTTTTATAAATTTAGTCGTTGCCAATTATTTTTTATTATTTTCTCCCCAATTTGGAATGGCCAATTATTTTATTATGCTCAGCTCACCGCTACCACCCCAGGGCTGACTCTGGAGGGCGAAGACAAACACACGCTGTCCTCCGAAGCGTGGGCCAATTGAGCGCCGCCCCCTGGGAGCTCCCATCCTCGGTCGGCAAAGGAATAGCCTGGACTCGAACTCGCGATGTCCAGACTATAGGGCACATCCTGCACTGCACGTGGAGTGCCTTTACTGGATGCACCACTCGGGACCCCCGGCATTTCACTTATTGTTCATTACAATGGATTTTGTATCATCCCGCAACCACGCTGGGTTTCACTGAGGTCATTGTGATAGAGCTGATTGTTTTAATATTTTCAATATTGTTTTTCAAAGTGTGCTAAATCAGTTTTTCCTGTTGCTATGGCCAACGGTTTCATCCTAGGAATCTGAAAAATAGTAATGGCATTTGCAAAGTTGTTTCTATTATCAATAATTGTATTAAGAGTTCCAAAATAATGCAATGTAAACAAAAACTGACAAGTTTAAATATCTTTTAATTGATTTTTAAAAAACAAATTAAAAAAATGGACTAACTGAAGGTGACATGTTTTCTGATTGATTTGGTAATGAAGTGCCACATAACACTGCAGTCTAGGGAATGGCTACAGGAAAGATAACTTACTGTTACAGGAGCCTCCTTTTTAGCTGATATTACAGATAGGCAGCCCAGACAAGGTCTTGGACGTCTCTTTGGGTTGGCTTCGAATTGTCTCTTTTCTCTGATCGGAATGTCTGGAGGGGAGGTGGCCTTCTGGTAAGATAGCAATAAGATTTAAAAAATGACATCTCTGTAAAAATTAAAAAAGGCAGTACCCCACCATCAAGTATAATTTTACACTAAAATATTTTGTCTTATTAACTTTAATTAACACCAACGATATTCATCCACAAATTAGTTCATTGTGTAAACATATCCCAGGGTTTCTACTGCGCATCTCCTTCTACCTTCCTTAGCTCCACACATTCCCACAATCCCCTTCTGCTACTGCACACTCTGAAAAGAGATCCCACTGGATGAGATTGTTTATTACATCTTTAAAGGGAGCGTATAAAACCAATGAACTACTCCATTGCATGTTAAACTTATTTTCGATCAACCAATGAGTTAGAAATAAGTGTGCATGACATGGCCAGTGACTGTGACTTATTCGTGCTGCAAATGATTTGATGTTACACCACCACTCTCTTACTTCAGACAAACACCACAACCCCTAGTCCTTTACACATTTACACATTTTTTATAAACAAAACACAAAACATCCATATAAGATGGATATGTGTAAAAGATCTGAATCATTGATATGTCCAGAGGGTGAAACAATGTGGCAGGAAAATGGTTCATTTTTATGGGACAGCACTGGTAATGGAACCTAAGTTAAAAAAAATAAAAATAAAATCAGGAAGATAAGCTGTGTACCAAACATAGACAATAACTCAAAAGTGAATTAAGTTTCCGATTGTATACCTGGCTATACACAGTTACTACTGATATAAAGACATTTTGGCTCATCTAACCTAGGTCTATGGCATATCCTGAAAACAGATTATTACAAAAATATGATTTCAAACAGCATACAAATGTAAGGGGACAGAGAAAAATAATAATTTGAATCTATCTGTCTCTCTAATGCGGGTTCCTAAACATCACGTTGTAATTCTAATTACCTTTTCTTGTCCCTTGTCAAATCTACCCCATACTGTGCTGGCTTGGCCGCCTCCAGCATCTTCACCATCTCCGTCCAGCAAGGATACAACACCAGGAGAAGCAGGTCTTTTTTTACAAATCTGAAAAAAATACATTTGTATTTTAGATGTAATTTCTTGTCACGGGACATTATGTAAATGCTATTATCCATGGTGCTTACGACAAACATTTACACTTGGGTCTCTTTGAGAAAGACATTACTAAATCTCAACAAAGAATTTGCCATGCTTACAATTTGCCTATGCTTATGTATACATATACATCTCCTGCCACGTAAACTCTAAACGATGAACATGACATATCAACAGTATGTACAGGATAGAATAAGAATTAGCAATGAAATGTTTAATCACAGTCTGATGAGGGATTATCCAGATGTATGTAAAACTGTGTGACATTCACAATCTTGTATATTATCATTAATGTATACTCTATAATGTTGATGCTAAGTTTCCTGTCAATTGGATAAACAGTTTGTAACAAATTGTGTGTGTGTGTGTACAGCCACCTCCACTTCATCCCCTTCGCAATGGATTTCATCCCCAGCTGGGGATAACAGAGCTGGTATAAAATTCCAACTGTAGTCTCCCTTGGAGCACCAGACAGTGGCATGAATAAAGAGATTAGAAATTGCCCGCTTAGAGGGTATAAACTATCTCTTTAAAGTTTAAAATTACCAGCTTTTAGTGGTTGGTGTCCAGTCGTCATTTTTTACAGTTTCTTCGTTTCACTTTTCCTTTTGTTCAGTCATCCTGGTGCAATATATATATATATATATATATATATATATATATAAAATAAAGAGCTAGTTATAACTTTTAAATGAATCTTAACCTCAAAAACACTATCAGGGGGTCCTCGAGTGGCTCACCTGGTAAAAGCGTGGTTGTGTGGTCATACAGCACAGGTTCGCGTCCTGGCTGTGCAAAGTTGTCGGTCTTCGCTGTGAATTCCAAAGGGAGCGTAACATTGGCTCTGGCACTCCCGTGGGTTAGGGAAGCAAAAACAAAAGGGACTGTTTCTCCTCATTGCGCTACAGTGAACCCTGCTGGCCAGGCGCCCTGTGAGCTCAAAAGCGGACACCTGCAGGGCTGGCCTTTGTCCTCCAGAGGTCAGTAGCTCGCTGACATCCGCTCTCGTGTTCCTGGGTGTAAAAGAGGATAATAGTTTGGTTGTGGGATCGGAGGACGCCCACTGAACCTTTGGATCTCCTGAGCTGTGTAAGGAATTGCTGCGATGAGGAGAAAAAATAATTGGACATTCCAAATTGGGGAGAAAATCTGGGGTAAAATAATTGGGCACACTAAATGTATATATACATAACTTCACATCTGTCCCCAGGCAGGACGATTGAGATATCCGGTAAAGAAACAATGCTATAATTAATCCCTGTAATTACGCCATTACAGATGTTTCTTTTGCTCCTAAATTATATTGGGATGGTCAGTAAATCATTTGCTGACAATTGCATCATTCACAGAAGGTGTGCGGCAGGTGTGGGATTAATTGGGCCTATTTATATCCCCATCGCTCACAACTTATTAATTTCATTTTCAGAAATTGTAAAACAGTTTGTGTTAACTCTATAGACACCAGCCCCCTATATACCAACTAAAGTCCATTTATATTAAATATTTAAGTACGAGCATCCCAGGGAGAAAACTAGAATAGCAAATGAGCAAGTGTGCTCAGGTCAGCGCTTTGTGGTAACTGCAGGTATTTGCATCACACTGCTGAATGACCAATAGCCACCCAGTACTGTACATTGCAAATGGGCTGTTTCATCTGAGCTCAACTGTGTTAACCCTGACCTAGTCGAGGTTAGTGAACCCTGTTGTTCTGATTATCAACATAATGTCAATAAATCTTACAACACTGCATCACACACTTAAAGCAGTTTTTGGCAAAAACACCCACCACCACTGTCAAGTGCATAGGAAAAACAACCATAGTTTAACTGCAGTGGAGAAGATTGGATTTAAATAATTGCAAAATACTGCATGTTTGTATATTGAAATAATGAACATGTTAATGATTATTAAAAATACCAATTGTAGTTGTTTTTTTCAGACAAACATAAAACTGTAGGCCACTGTTTAGTGTCTGAAGGGGACACTGTATACTAACCAAAGCCCATGGCCAGTATACAATATTTTTCTGTATGCATTATTTTCTGTTGAGCACTACTGACACCGTTGAAACGGTGAGTCTTAGGTCGCCTGCGGATACATTAGTCCATTCAATGCGTCTGAACCTGGTGTGTAATCCCAAGGTAACTGCTCACAGTTAACACGTTTTAATACGTTAATTCACGTTTTAAGTAATACAGTGTCCCCTTCAGACATGTCTAAGGAGAAATTCGGAAATAACATACAAAACTATGCGCGAGTAAAACTCCAAACATCCAAAAATAAAAATAAAAAAAAATAACATTAATATATATATATATATATATATATATATATATATATATATATATATATATATATATATATATATATATATATATAATTGCATATATCTTGCATGCCCCGGTAGCTGCAATATTGAGTCTTTCCATCCACCTCCGGTTGCTTCATTCCGGAGGTCAAGGGCGTAGGTGTGGTTTGAACATTGGTGGGGACACAATTTTGTAGGGGGGCGGAGTCACGGTCGCTAGTGGGGTTCGGGGGCATGCCCCACCGGGAAGAAATTTTTTAGTAGAAAGCTATTAAATGGTAACTTCTGGTGGCTTGAAATGAATGCTGGACATGAATCGAGGACAGTTTGATTGACATGAAGTTGGCTGGTATACACTTAAAACACTATGATAAAGTGTCCCTCCTGGAAGCTGGTTTGACATCCCTGCTGTAGAATTACTAATAACCTGAATTATAACCTATCCCAGCCTTACTGTAAGCTACCAATACCCCTGGCGCTACAAGCATGAGCACATGCACGCTCACGTGCTCTGCCTGCCACTCCTGTGTCTGTGCTGCTGCTCGTACCTGGGTGCATTGCTTCATTCACCTGATAAAATAATAAATTGATGCATGCCATATAGAGAGAAAATATATGGCTATGCTAACTTTATTTGCTGAGTATTACTATACAGCATTAGCCTACTATTATATCACAATGTGCCTCAAACAATAATATATCTCAAAACTGAGTCTAACACTTTCACTGTTATAATCACTAAGCCATTACAGACCCCACCTGCGACCTGTTGCTCCACCTGCCTCTGTACTGCTTTTACCAGGCTGCACTGCTTCACTCGCCTGATAAAATGATAAATTGATGCATGCTGTTTAGAGAGAAAGTATGACTCTGTTAACTTCATTAGTAAATTATTTTTTCATTTGCTATGAGAATCATTATCAATTGTGTTTATTACTTTAATAACATCTTCCTACTTACACTTTGACTTTTTGTAAAAAAAACTTCCTTATGTCCATCTTTATTTTTTTGGTTGCTATTATGCTTTAGTCACCTAAAGCCAAATTGAAGTGATTAGCTAACGTTAGTTGAATGACGATATCAAAACATGCTCACGCACTCTCTCTCTCTCTCTCTCTCTCTCTCTCTCTCTCTCTCTCTCTCTCTCTCTCTCACACACACACACACACACACACACACACATAATGATTTAGCTGTGAAACAAGCTAGCTAGCCACCAGGACGTTGGGTTAGCAGCTAGCAATGGGTCGCTAACGTAATAGGTAGGTAGGTAGGTAGCTTTATTCTCTCAAACTATGTTGCTGACGAGCTGACAATACCTTCAGCCGCGGCACCTGGCTTTCATTCAGTCAGTGGCTCACACTCATATCAGCCTGACCGGCAAGCGGCAACTTCAGATGAGCGTCTTTCCAGAGTCCAGCCTAAACCAGCGGTTCTCAACCTTTTTTTTACTCACGCCACACTGAAATTTATTTGTATATCTGTCGTTGTCCGCCGTCCCCCCCCCCCCACCATTAATTTGACTTTTTATATATTTTTAATTACTGACTATATAATATAGTGCATTTATTTAGCCGCCTGGATAGTCACACTGTCCATTCAATCAAATACATATGTTCGTGTTCGCTTTTTACACACACGATACAAAAATATCAAGCAAGGAGTAAGTTAGTTACAAAGGGAGGAAGGAGGATTGAAATAATATGACAACGCATTAACCAACAAACACAAACATCGAATTAAACTGATTATATTTATTCTTATTTTTTAAAATAAATGTGAAAATTGTGGCACAATGTACACCGTTTAAGAATGACTAGAATTTTTTTTTTTTATTTTAAACCCGGAGATTTACCTTTCACTCCCGAGTCCTTGTGCACTTTCGCACTTCAATGAAAACAACACACTCTGCTGGTCCCTCGCACTGAGTCCGTGTTACAGTGATGCAGTATGGAAGGGCCAAAGCCAATCAAATTAGCGTTTTTTTTTGTTTTGTTTTTTTTGGAGGAGGGAGGACTAACGAGGGGGAGGGGCGGGGGGCTTGAGAGAGTTAACCCTTTGTGGAGCAGATAAAATGACTTGACAAAAGACGTTTAAGATTTATCAAAATTATTGGTAGGGACAATTCAACGGTCCCTTGACATTGGTAGGGACATGTCCCTACCGTCCCTAGCTAAATCTACGCCGGTGCGTGAAATAGTAGACTTTGTAATGTCTCCTGTTGTGAAAAAGTCGTCACTTTCACATTTGCAGATTTTAATTGGAGAATTTCACTTTGGTGCTTACGTTTTGAAGGAAAGCACCAGTACTTTAAGCGGCTTGCAAGAAATGTGTGGAACTTCCGGAACATCTGCTTTACTTTAGCAAAAAGACATCAACAAAGACAGTGTTGGGATTTTTGTTGTGCAGATGCTTTGCATCAGTCATATGAGCAAGAAGGGTCTTGTGTTGTTCAGCTATCATCTACATCTTTGAAAGACATTATTCTAGAAAAATGCAATATTCAAGCCAGTGAACTTGAAGCTGATGAAACCATACTGAAAGTAAAGAAACTAACTGTGGATCACGTGAAATACGAAGTCAAGGATTACTTCATTGTCGATGTAGTCCATGAGGATTTACCCATTTTTTTCAAAATCTTGCATATCATTCAGTTTAGGTGTACATGGATTTTGTGTGGGAAACTGTATTTTGCTCTGGAATTTAATTCTCACCTTCATGCCTTCAAAATAGAGGCTTTGCATGAGTGGTGTACATTAACACCTGGCAATGAAGTTGACTACCATGCACTAGATGCTTATGAAGACAGTGATGGATGTTTATATATTGCACCTCATCATACTGTGTATAAGGTACTGCTTGCATTTAAAACTGTGATATTAATTACAATGGCAGGTTAACATTGGTGCTTATTTTTCTGATTAATTTTATGTTTTTTTGTTCATTAGGTGAAGAAATAGATGGTGAGACTCTTTTAGGTCTGACAGAACATATGATTGGAAAGATCTTCCGAACTATGAAGGACCAAGTCAAATTTTTAAAGGCTCTCGAGAACCTTAAAAGGTATGTAATGACAAATATATTATACATTATGTTAGTCTATTGTTGTGTTTTAGTATTTACATTTAAATACCACATACTATACAGGAATCACTTTGAAAAGTATAAATTACTACTACCAGTACGCTTTTTGTATTGTAATGTTGTATTGTAAGAAAGATGTATATTATGGGAGTACATTTCTTTATGGAAACACACAGAGAGAGAGAGAGAGAGAGAGAGAGAGAGAGAGAGAGAGAGAGAGAGAGAGAGAGAGAGAGAGAGAGAGAGAGAGAGAGGTATTTTCACTAGTTTAATTCCTGAAAATGAGGACTGGGAATGTATGGTTTTAAACTTCTGTGTAGAAAATTAATATGGCTGTTATATTATAAGGCTCTGTTTAAATATCAAGTCTTTAGATATTTTCAGGTGATTAAAATTATGAAATATTGTTTTTTTTGTTGTTTTTTGTATTTTCATAGAACAAAAGCAAATGAGCATATTGTTTCAGAGAAGGTGCTACCAGTAGAATGCAGAGAAGTGCCACAAACCTCAACAAGTGTTCATGTTTGGACCGCATGTTATACATTGCCTATATTTCCTCCAGTTGTACAGATGGCCCTTGATAGAAAGGACATTGGTTTCAAATCAAAAGACAAATCTGCCCTTCGTGCAGCTCTAATACAGACTCTGTTTGATGACCTCAGCAAATATACGCTGTAAGAACTGAGATTTCGGTGTTTGTTTTAGATACATAGGCAACCAATTTTAGAATAATTACATAACATAAAATAGCATATTCATTTTTAAAATGATTACTATTTTTTTTTTAAATCTATCATAACAGCAATATTTTATTCAAGAGAAAAAGTTTGATTAAATTCATTTTGATAATGCTTTTCAGCATGTTTTTTTTGTAAATTAAAGCAATTGTAAAATGCAACTGTATTTCATGACATTATTTCTCAAATATATATTTTTCTTACAATTCACTTACAATTCATATGCCTATATTATTTTCTAATCTGTATATTTAGGTATCCAGACCACATAATGTACAGTACTGTGCTAAGTACTTTGTGCTGTAAGTACAGATTTCTAAGGGATGACAGCCAAACTGGATATGTGAGTATACATTTGGTAGTTATATTCATAAAAGAAATAGTCGAATAAACATTAATTTGTCAAAATTATGCAGCGTTAAATATATTTTTACTAGTTGATATGTATTTTTTATAGCCAGATAATGGACATAGGTTTAACTTTCTATCATTGTTTCAGGCTACTCTACTTGAAATACTGAGAAATAAATTCAAAAAAGAGAGAAAGACACTTATTTCAGTGGAGACTGTAGAAGACATGAAAAAAAAGTTTGGTGCTGTGGGTCGAGGAAGGAAGCGTGCACCAGAGCAACAGCAACCGCTCATGAAAAAGAGAAGAGAATCTGTAAGCCTAACTCTTGGATCTGCATTGACAGAAATAGATTGAAATAGAATTACATACTTTATATATGTACATACATGCGATTGTGTAGTTTATTAGCTAATTGGCTTTCATGGAGAGTACTTGATCTTTAGCATTTTTCCAGAGTAAAGAAAAGCACAGAGAATACATGCAGTAAATGCCTGATCATAAGTATTGAATTACTTAACGTTATGATACATATTGCAGATGCAAAGTGAGGAGTTCCCAGGAGAAGACGAGCATAGTATTGCCAAACACTTGGACTCCATAAGAAAAGAAATAACGAAATTGAGGCCGAACATTGAAGCCATATGTGACAGCATGAATAGAACTGTACACACTCGGGAAAGAATGATGGAGAAGAAGTCCACTGAAGAAGTCCTTGGTCTGTTTCCATTCCTAAAGCATCCTAAACTGGTAGGTACTAGTTTTTATTCTACTATGGTGATTGATGAGAAATTAATATTTTTAGTTATAAGCATGTATAATCACTTTAATTAGTCCTCCTAGGTGACCTTTCTGCATCAGCAATCCACCTGCTCCAGCTTTTACAAAACTCCACTGCTCCTGGTTTTTCCCATGCAACTTCTTTCTGCTCGCATTCAGTTTAGTTTGATTTTGTTTTATTTATTGATTTTTTTAACTACTACATTATTTGTAAGTATTCAACTCTTTTTTACAGCTGTGCATATCGCCTTGGATAAAGGCATATGATAAATAAATAAATATAATAATAACTTTAGCATCTGTATTTTAGCTGTTGCACGAAGTAGAACTACGTTTTGGAGTAAACTTGGAACGGAACCTAATGAGTGGCCTATCCAGAATGGTAGATGCTATTTTCAGACTTTCTAGTGGGCATCTTCTAACTACTGTGATGTCCTACATTGAAGATGCTTCAGATAAGACACAGGGAAATGGTAATGTATAAGAAATATTTATTGTACATCAAATTGTTTTGACCTATCTCAGAATAGGATCTATAAATAACTATTAAACAGAAAATGATGCAACTTCATTTCATACACTTGGAGCATAATATTTCATGGGGAAGATAGCTGGTATTTAACTCTCACAGGGGCATAAAAACCAATGCGAAAAACCTGCATGAACAGATTTTTAGAAACTTTGTTGATACTGTTCTTAACATTTTTTTGCTCCAATCCACAATAACGTTTGTATCAGTGGTGGTCAGTCCTGGTCCTGGAGAGCTACAGTCGTGTGTGTGTTTTTTTTTAGGTACCTTTAAATCATTTAAACTATTCTTTATCTGTGCAGTTTAGCAAGTAATGAATTCATGAATGTAACTGAGAGCACTGGTGGAATGCAAAGCCAAATATCCTGTACCTCTCAGACCAGGGTTGCTCAACATTCTTCCGTTTGCTTTGTACTTTGTATATGATCTGATACCCTATTTGTAGGACTGAGAATGAATGCTGCATTGTTGCTGTTGCCAGCTTTGTTTCGAGAGAGGGAAAATCTGTTTGTTGTTGACCAAGTAAGTTAATTGAGCTCTACTTTTTAAATGTAGCTTAACTGAATTGATGTTTTCAATGTTAAATACAAAGTCAAATTATCATTTAGAGATATCTCAAAATGAGTTTGAGATATCTCCAAATTAATTCCTGATATCTGTAAACCATTTTGAGATATCTTAAAATATGTTAAGATATCTCTAATTATTTCAAAATATTTTAAGATATATTCAACTGATTTAAGGATATTTTGAAATATTTAAAGATATCTGTTAAATATTTAAAGGTATCTCTTAATTTGGCTTGCCATAAATGTGTACTTAATGAATTATGAGGGAGACTTGTAGGCAATTAACAGGAGTTTAAGACGTTCCTCGCTGTTTTAAGTGAGATCCGACAGTTAAAATGTTTTTAAAGGGAGGAATATTACGAAATCCCTTTAAAGTAGCCGCAGCCCCACCACACGAGCCGCCACTGCTTGTAGGTATGGTGAGATGCTGCTGAAGTACAATTTCACATAATTTATTGTTGAATAAAGTTATTAATTATTATTTTAAAATCTATACAGGTACCACCATCACCTACGCCAACTATCGTTTTCAAGGGAACAACAAGCCCATTGGCAGCAGATGACATCTCTGTTTGTGTTGATGGAATTGAGATACTCAGTGATTATCCAGGAATGGATATCGCCCTTGCTGTTGAATGTATTTTTTCTCTTTATTTTTCCTTGGGCATTGAGTATCCTAAAGCTCTAAAAAATTGTCTGACTTTCATGGAAAGGTACTTCATGAAGCTGAGTATCTCTGACAAAGTACCTTTGCCAGTGTTAAAGATGTACAGTCAAATAACTGCACTTTTACTTGGGGAATAATTATATTGATCTGATGGAATGCCATTTTAACATTTAATCTGAAATTAAATGAATTTATTGTGTCAACTATTTAATTTGATTACAAAAACAGAATATTTGATATAAAAATGTAATTGTACATATAAAAAAAGGATTTATTTTAAATGTAAATGGCTGATTAGAAAATTAATTGTTTATAACAAATGTAAATTGTTTTTAATAGAAGTTTTGATCTCAAAAAACTAATAAACATTCAGTCTTAATTTATAGATATCATAAACTCATAATAAGCTCTGATCTAAATACTGTACTGTAGCTCTTCTAATTTGTGCCACCAAAAAATGAATAAGAAAAAAGAAACCCACGTTCATCAGTTTCAATATACATTTTATCTCAGCTTTTTCAAGGTCTATTACATGTTCTTGAAAATGTATTTTGTGTAAGTTTCAGGAAAATCTGTGGGATGCATAGATTTATTTTCCAGTTTGCTGCGAGACCCTTTTTTTCACTGTGTAAATAATATGGTTTAATTATTAAAAACACACAGGTTGAATAAAACGGTGTAAAACTGTATATAACTAAACCTGAAACTACTCTAATGGTTTAACCTGTAAAAACAATAAATTGTTATATAAATGTTTAATAAATAAATTGTTGGCATCCTGAATTGAGTGATTTATCAAAGCACTTACACTTCTGAGGTTGGGGGATTCTAAAGGATGTGAAGAGCTCTTAACGGTATACATTTGTTTTTTCTCAGATGAACCAAACAACCCTCCATAGAATGTTAATTGTAAGGTTCAATAGTGTAACTCTTATGGTTCTATATTAAACCTCAATAGAAGGTTCTTCAGAGGAACCAATATGGTTCTGTATTATACCATTAATATAAGAACCATGGTGGTTCTTTATTAAACCTCTAATGCAGGGTTCTTCCAAAGAACCATTTTAAAAGGTTCCATATAGCACTTCAAAATGGTTCCAAATCTATACCAGCAGATAGAACCTTTTAGGGTTCTATATTGTACCCTTTTTTCTAAGAGTGTACTGCATAAAAAAACGAGTGTGTTGTCGTGGCAGTTGGTGATCAAAGAAATAAAACAAAATAAAATCAATAAATAATAATGTCATAGACTTAAAGTCATACCTTTGAAGTCAGAATGCATTGCAAGTGTTATTAGGGAATGTTGTGCTGTGTTTTCAAGCGCTTCAATGTGACAGCGGGTGCGTTCACGGAGATCAAGAGCAGCCGGAGATGAAGAGCAGCCGCCGCAGGGGAGGGATACCATGGTAAATAGGTTACCTATTTACCATGGTATCTCTCCCCTGGGTGCGTTGTGTTTTGGTGAGCAGGAAAGCAGCGGGCGGGATGGCGAGCTTGTCCTGCTGCTCCAACACAAGCTACTTTAAGAGCCCGTACGATGCGGTCAATGGGTGAAGTTCGTCAGGAGTACTGCATAAAAAAAAAAACGAGTGTGTTGTCGTGGCAGTTGGTGATCAAAGAAATAAAACAAAATAAAATCAATAAATAATAATGTCATAGACTTAAAGTCATACCTTTGAAGTCATAATGCATTGCAAGTGTTATTAGGGAATGTTGTGCTGTGTTTTCAAGCGCTTCAATGTGACAGCGGGTGCGTTCACGGAGATCAAGAGCAGCCGGAGATGAAGAGCAGCCCGCCGCAGGGGAGGGATACCATGGTAAATAGGTTACCTATTTACCATGGTATCTCTCCCCTGGGTGCGTTGTGTTTTGGTGAGCAGGAAAGCAGCGGGCGGGATGGCGAGCTTGTCCTGCTGCTCCAACACAAGCTACTTTAAGAGCCCGTACGATGCGATTAATGGGTGAAGTTCGTCAGGAGTACTGCATAAAAAAAAAAAACGAGTGTGTTGTCGTGGCAGTTGGTGATCAAAGAAATAAAACAAAATAAAATCAATAAATAATAATGTCATAGACTTAAAGTCATACCTTTGAAGTCATAATGCATTGCAAGTGTTATTAGGGAATGTTGTGCTGTGTTTTCAAGCGCTTCAATGTGACAGCGGGTGCGTTCACGGAGATCAAGAGCAGCCGGAGATGAAGAGCAGCCCGCCGCAGGGGAGGGATACCATGGTAAATAGGTTACCTATTTACCATGGTATCTCTCCCCTGGGTGCGTTGTGTTTTGGTGAGCAGGAAAGCAGCGGGCGGGATGGCGAGCTTGTCCTGCTGCTCCAACACAAGCTACCTTAAGAGCCGGTACGATGCGGTCAATGGGTGAAGTTCGTCAGGAGTACTGCATAAAAAAAAAAAAACGAGTGTGTTGTGGTGGCAGTTGGTGATCAAAGAAATAAAACAAAATAAAATCAATAAATAATAATGTCATAGACTTAAAGTCATACCTTTGAATTCATAATGCATTGCAAGTGTTATTAGGGAATGTTGTGCTGTGTTTTCAAGCGCTTCAATGTGACAGCGGGTGCGTTCACGGAGATCAAGAGCAGCCGGAGATGAAGAGCAGCCGCCACAGGGGAGGGATACCATGGTAAATAGGTTACCTATTTACCATGGTATCTCTCCCCTGGGTGCGTTGTGTTTTGGTGAGCAGGAAAGCAGCGGGCGGGATGGCGAGCTTGTCCTGCTGCTCCAACACAAGCTACTTTAAGAGCCCGTACGATGCGGTCAATGGGTGAAGTTCGTCAGGAGTACTGCATAAAAAAAAAAAAAGTGTGTGTTGTCGTGGCAGTTGGTGAGCAAAGAAATAAAACAAAATAAAATCAATAAATAATAATGTCATAGACTTAAAGTCATACCTTTGAAGTCATAATGCATTGCAAGTGTTATTAGGGAATGTTGTGCTGTGTTTTCAAGCGCTTCAATGTGACAGCGGGTGCGTTCACGGAGATCAAGAGCAGCCGGAGATGAAGAGCAGCCGCCACAGGGGAGGGATACCATGGTAAATAGGTTACCTATTTACCATGGTATCTCTCCCCTGGGTGCGTTGTGTTTTGGTGAGCAGGAAAGCAGCGGGCGGGATGGCGAGCTTGTCCTGCTGCTCCAACACAAGCTACTTTAAGAGCCCGTACGATGCGGTCAATGGGTGAAGTTCGTCAGGAGTACTGCATAAAAAAAAAAAAGTGTGTGTTGTCGTGGCAGTTGGTGAGCAAAGAAATAAAACAAAATAAAATCAATAAATAATAATGTCATAGACTTAAAGTCATACCTTTGAAGTCATAATGCATTGCAAGTGTTATTAGGGAATGTTGTGCTGTGTTTTCAAGCGCTTCAATGTGACAGCGGGTGCGTTCACGGAGATCAAGAGCAGCCGGAGATGAAGAGCAGCCGCCGCAGGGGAGGGATACCATGGTAAATAGGTTACCTATTTACCATGGTATCTCTCCCCTGGGTGCGTTGTGTTTTGGTGAGCAGGAAAGCAGCGGGCGGGATGGCGAGCTTGTCCTGCTGCTCCAACACAAGCTACTTTAAGAGCCCGTACGATGCGGTCAATGGGTGAAGTTCGTCAGGAGTACTGCATAAAAAAAAAAAAAACCAGTGTGTTGTCGTGGCAGTTGGTGAGCAAAGAAATAAAACAAAATAAAATCAATAAATAATAATGTCATAGACTTAAAGTCATACCTTTGAAGTCATAATGCATTGCAAGTGTTATTAGGGAATGTTGTGCTGTGTTTTCAAGCGCTTCAATGTGACAGCGGGTGCGTTCACGGAGATCAAGAGCAGCCGGAGATGAAGAGCAGCCGCCACAGGGGAGGGATACCATGGTAAATAGGTTACCTATTTACCATGGTATCTCTCCCCTGGGTGCGTTGTGTTTTGGTGAGCAGGAAAGCAGCGGGCGGGATGGCGAGCTTGTCCTGCTGCTCCAACACAAGCTACTTTAAGAGCCCGTACGATGCGGTCAATGGGTGAAGTTCGTCAGGAGTACTGCATAAAAAAAAAAAAAGTGTGTGTTGTCGTGGCAGTTGGTGAGCAAAGAAATAAAACAAAATAAAATCAATAAATAATAATGTCATAGACTTAAAGTCATACCTTTGAAGTCATAATGCATTGCAAGTGTTATTAGGGAATGTTGTGCTGTGTTTTCAAGCGCTTCAATGTGACAGCGGGTGCGTTCACGGAGATCAAGAGCAGCCGGAGATGAAGAGCAGCCGCCGCAGGGGAGGGATACCATGGTAAATAGGTTACCTATTTACCATGGTATCTCTCCCCTGGGTGCGTTGTGTTTTGGTGAGCAGGAAAGCAGCGGGCGGGATGGCGAGCTTGTCCTGCTGCTACAACACAAGCTACTTTAAGAGCCCGTACGATGCGGTCAATGGGTGAAGTTCGTCAGGAGTACTGCATAAAAAAAAAAAAAACCAGTGTGTTGTCGTGGCAGTTGGTGAGCAAAGAAATAAAACAAAATAAAATCAATAAATAATAATGTCATAGACTTAAAGTCATACCTTTGAAGTCATAATGCATTGCAAGTGTTATTAGGGAATGTTGTGCTGTGTTTTCAAGCGCTTCAATGTGACAGCGGGTGCGTTCACGGAGATCAAGAGCAGCCGGAGATGAAGAGCAGCCGCCACAGGGGAGGGATACCATGGTAAATAGGTTACCTATTTACCATGGTATCTCTCCCCTGGGTGCGTTGTGTTTTGGTGAGCAGGAAAGCAGCGGGCGGGATGGCGAGCTTGTCCTGCTGCTCCAACACAAGCTATTTTAAGAGCCCGTACGATGCGATCAATGGGTGAAGTTCGTCAGGAGTACTGCATAAAAAAAAAAAACGAGTGTGTTGTCGTGGCAGTTGGTGATCAAAGAAATAAAACAAAATAAAATCAATAAATAATAATGTCATAGACTTAAAGTCATACCTTTGAAGTCATAATGCATTGCAAGTGTTATTAGGGAATGTTGTGCTGTGTTTTCAAGCGCTTCAATGTGACAGCGGGTGCGTTCACGGAGATCAAGAGCAGCCGGAGATGAAGAGCAGCCCGCCGCAGGGGAGGGATACCATGGTAAATAGGTTACCTATTTACCATGGTATCTCTCCCCTGGGTGCGTTGTGTTTTGGTGAGCAGGAAAGCAGCGGGCGGGATGGCGAGCTTGTCCTGCTGCTCCAACACAAGCTACCTTAAGAGCCGGTACGATGCGGTCAATGGGTGAAGTTCGTCAGGAGTACTGCATAAAAAAAAAAAAACGAGTGTGTTGTCGTGGCAGTTGGTGATCAAAGAAATAAAACAAAATAAAATCAATAAATAATAATGTCATAGACTTAAAGTCATACCTTTGAAGTCATAATGCATTGCAAGTGTTATTAGGGAATGTTGTGCTGTGTTTTCAAGCGCTTCAATGTGACAGCGGGTGCGTTCACGGAGATCAAGAGCAGCCGGAGATGAAGAGCAGCCGCCACAGGGGAGGGATACCATGGTAAATAGGTTACCTATTTACCATGGTATCTCTCCCCTGGGTGCGTTGTGTTTTGGTGAGCAGGAAAGCAGCGGGCGGGATGGCGAGCTTGTCCTGCTGCTCCAACACAAGCTACTTTAAGAGCCCGTACGATGCGGTCAATGGGTGAAGTTCGTCAGGAGTACTGCATAAAAAAAAAAAAAGTGTGTGTTGTCGTGGCAGTTGGTGAGCAAAGAAATAAAACAAAATAAAATCAATAAATAATAATGTCATAGACTTAAAGTCATACCTTTGAAGTCATAATGCATTGCAAGTGTTATTAGGGAATGTTGTGCTGTGTTTTCAAGCGCTTCAATGTGACAGCGGGTGCGTTCACGGAGATCAAGAGCAGCCGGAGATGAAGAGCAGCCGCCGCAGGGGAGGGATACCATGGTAAATAGGTTACCTATTTACCATGGTATCTCTCCCCTGGGTGCGTTGTGTTTTGGTGAGCAGGAAAGCAGCGGGCGGGATGGCGAGCTTGTCCTGCTGCTCCAACACAAGCTACTTTAAGAGCCCGTACGATGCGGTCAATGGGTGAAGTTCGTCAGGAGTACTGCATAAAAAAAAAAAAAACGAGTGTGTTGTCGTGGCAGTTGGTGAGCAAAGAAATAAAACAAAATAAAATCAATAAATAATAATGTCATAGACTTAAAGTCATACCTTTGAAGTCATAATGCATTGCAAGTGTTATTAGGGAATGTTGTGCTGTGTTTTCAAGCGCTTCAATGTGACAGCGGGTGCGTTCACGGAGATCAAGAGCAGCCGGAGATGAAGAGCAGCCGCCGCAGGGGAGGGATACCATGGTAAATAGGTTACCTATTTACCATGGTATCTCTCCCCTGGGTGCGTTGTGTTTTGGTGAGCAGGAAAGCAGCGGGCGGGATGGCGAGCTTGTCCTGCTGCTCCAACACAAGCTATTTTAAGAGCCCGTACGATGCGATCAATGGGTGAAGTTCGTCAGGAGTACTGCATAAAAAAAAAAAACGAGTGTGTTGTCGTGGCAGTTGGTGAGCAAAGAAATAAAACAAAATAAAATCAATAAATAATAATGTCATAGACTTAAAGTCATACCTTTGAAGTCATAATGCATTGCAAGTGTTATTAGGGAATGTTGTGCTGTGTTTTCAAGCGCTTCAATGTGACAGCGGGTGCGTTCACGGAGATCAAGAGCAGCTGGAGATGAAGAGCAGCCGCCGCAGGGGAGGGATACCATGGTAAATAGGTTACCTATTTACCATGGTATCTCTCCCCTGGGTGCGTTGTGTTTTGGTGAGCAGGAAAGCAGCGGGCGGGATGGCGAGCTTGTCCTGCTGCTCCAACACAAGCTACTTTAAGAGCCCGTACGATGCGGTCAATGGGTGAAGTTCGTCAGGAGTACTGCATAAAAAAAAAAACGAGTGTGTTGTCGTGGCAGTTGGTGATCAAAGAAATAAAACAAAATAAAATCAATAAATAATAATGTCATAGACTTAAAGTCATACCTTTGAAGTCATAATGCATTGCAAGTGTTATTAGGGAATGTTGTGCTGTGTTTTCAAGCGCTTCAATGTGACAGCGGGTGCGTTCACGGAGATCAAGAGCAGCCGGAGATCAAGAGCAGCCGCCGCAGGGGAGGGATACCATGGTAAATAGGTTACCTATTTACCATGGTATCTCTCCCCTGGGTGCGTTGTGTTTTGGTGAGCAGGAAAGCAGCGGGCGGGATGGCGATCTTGTCCTGCTGCTCCAACACAAGCTACCTTAAGAGCCGGTACGATGCGGTCAATGGGTGAAGTTCGTCAGGAGTACTGCATAAAAAAAAAAAACGACTGTGTTGTGGTGGCAGTTGGTGATCAAAGAAATAAAACAAAATAAAATCAATAAATAATAATGTCATAGACTTAAAGTCATACCTTTGAAGTCATAATGCATTGCAAGTGTTATTAGGGAATGTTGTGCTGTGTTTTCAAGCGCTTCAATGTGACAGCGGGTGCGTTCACGGAGATCAAGAGCAGCCGGAGATGAAGAGCAGCCCGCCGCAGGGGAGGGATACCATGGTAAATAGGTTACCTATTTACCATGGTATCTCTCCCCTGGGTGCGTTGTGTTTTGGTGAGCAGGAAAGCAGCGGGCGGGATGGCGAGCTTGTCCTGCTGCTCCAACACAAGCTACTTTAAGAGCCCGTACGATGCGATTAATGGGTGAAGTTCGTCAGGAGTACTGCATAAAAAAAAAAAACGAGTGTGTTGTCGTGGCAGTTGGTGATCAAAGAAATAAAACAAAATAAAATCAATAAATAATAATGTCATAGACTTAAAGTCATACCTTTGAAGTCATAATGCATTGCAAGTGTTATTAGGGAATGTTGTGCTGTGTTTTCAAGCGCTTCAATGTGACAGCGGGTGCGTTCACGGAGATCAAGAGCAGCCGGAGATGAAGAGCAGCCCGCCGCAGGGGAGGGATACCATGGTAAATAGGTTACCTATTTACCATGGTATCTCTCCCCTGGGTGCGTTGTGTTTTGGTGAGCAGGAAAGCAGCGGGCGGGATGGCGAGCTTGTCCTGCTGCTCCAACACAAGCTACCTTAAGAGCCGGTACGATGCGGTCAATGGGTGAAGTTCGTCAGGAGTACTGCATAAAAAAAAAAAAAGTGTGTGTTGTCGTGGCAGTTGGTGAGCAAAGAAATAAAACAAAATAAAATCAATAAATAATAATGTCATAGACTTAAAGTCATACCTTTGAAGTCATAATGCATTGCAAGTGTTATTAGGGAATGTTGTGCTGTGTTTTCAAGCGCTTCAATGTGACAGCGGGTGCGTTCACGGAGATCAAGAGCAGCCGGAGATGAAGAGCAGCCGCCGCAGGGGAGGGATACCATGGTAAATAGGTTACCTATTTACCATGGTATCTCTCCCCTGGGTGCGTTGTGTTTTGGTGAGCAGGAAAGCAGCGGGCGGGATGGCGAGCTTGTCCTGCTGCTCCAACACAAGCTACTTTAAGAGCCCGTACGATGCGGTCAATGGGTGAAGTTCGTCAGGAGTACTGCATAAAAAAAAAAAAAACCAGTGTGTTGTCGTGGCAGTTGGTGAGCAAAGAAATAAAACAAAATAAAATCAATAAATAATAATGTCATAGACTTAAAGTCATACCTTTGAAGTCATAATGCATTGCAAGTGTTATTAGGGAATGTTGTGCTGTGTTTTCAAGCGCTTCAATGTGACAGCGGGTGCGTTCACGGAGATCAAGAGCAGCCGGAGATGAAGAGCAGCCGCCACAGGGGAGGGATACCATGGTAAATAGGTTACCTATTTACCATGGTATCTCTCCCCTGGGTGCGTTGTGTTTTGGTGAGCAGGAAAGCAGCGGGCGGGATGGCGAGCTTGTCCTGCTGCTCCAACACAAGCTATTTTAAGAGCCCGTACGATGCGATCAATGGGTGAAGTTCGTCAGGAGTACTGCATAAAAAAAAAAAACGAGTGTGTTGTCGTGGCAGTTGGTGAGCAAAGAAATAAAACAAAATAAAATCAATAAATAATAATGTCATAGACTTAAAGTCATACCTTTGAAGTCATAATGCATTGCAAGTGTTATTAGGGAATGTTGTGCTGTGTTTTCAAGCGCTTCAATGTGACAGCGGGTGCGTTCACGGAGATCAAGAGCAGCCGGAGATGAAGAGCAGCCCGCCGCAGGGGAGGGATACCATGGTAAATAGGTTACCTATTTACCATGGTATCTCTCCCCTGGGTGCGTTGTGTTTTGGTGAGCAGGAAAGCAGCGGGCGGGATGGCGAGCTTGTCCTGCTGCTCCAACACAAGCTACTTTAAGAGCCCGTACGATGCGATTAATGGGTGAAGTTCGTCAGGAGTACTGCATAAAAAAAAAAAACGAGTGTGTTGTCGTGGCAGTTGGTGATCAAAGAAATAAAACAAAATAAAATCAATAAATAATAATGTCATAGACTTAAAGTCATACCTTTGAAGTCATAATGCATTGCAAGTGTTATTAGGGAATGTTGTGCTGTGTTTTCAAGCGCTTCAATGTGACAGCGGGTGCGTTCACGGAGATCAAGAGCAGCCGGAAATGAAGAGCAGCCCGCCGCAGGGGAGGGATACCATGGTAAATAGGTTACCTATTTACCATGGTATCTCTCCCCTGGGTGCGTTGTGTTTTGGTGAGCAGGAAAGCAGCGGGCGGGATGGCGAGCTTGTCCTGCTGCTCCAACACAAGCTACCTTAAGAGCCGGTACGATGCGGTCAATGGGTGAAGTTCGTCAGGAGTACTGCATAAAAAAAAAAAAACGAGTGTGTTGTCGTGGCAGTTGGTGATCAAAGAAATAAAACAAAATAAAATCAATAAATAATAATGTCATAGACTTAAAGTCATACCTTTGAAGTCATAATGCATTGCAAGTGTTATTAGGGAATGTTGTGCTGTGTTTTCAAGCGCTTCAATGTGACAGCGGGTGCGTTCACGGAGATCAAGAGCAGCCGGAGATGAAGAGCAGCCGCCACAGGGGAGGGATACCATGGTAAATAGGTTACCTATTTATACCTATGGTAAATAGGTTACCTATTTACCATGGTATCTCTCCCCTGGGTGCGTTGTGTTTTGGTAAGCAGGAAAGCAGCGGGCGGGATGGCGAGCTTGTCCTGCTGCTCCAACACAAGCTACTTTAAGAGCCCGTACGATGCGGTCAATGGGTGAAGTTCGTCAGGAGTACTGCATAAAAAAAAAAAAAGTGTGTGTTGTCGTGGCAGTTGGTGAGCAAAGAAATAAAACAAAATAAAATCAATAAATAATAATGTCATAGACTTAAAGTCATACCTTTGAAGTCATAATGCATTGCAAGTGTTATTAGGGAATGTTGTGCTGTGTTTTCAAGCGCTTCAATGTGACAGCGGGTGCGTTCACGGAGATCAAGAGCAGCCGGAGATGAAGAGCAGCCGCCACAGGGGAGGGATACCATGGTAAATAGGTTACCTATTTACCATGGTATCTCTCCCCTGGGTGCGTTGTGTTTTGGTGAGCAGGAAAGCAGCGGGCGGGATGGCGAGCTTGTCCTGCTGCTCCAACACAAGCTACTTTAAGAGCCCGTACGATGCGGTCAATGGGTGAAGTTCGTCAGGAGTACTGCATAAAAAAAAAAAAAGTGTGTGTTGTCGTGGCAGTTGGTGAGCAAAGAAATAAAACAAAATAAAATCAATAAATAATAATGTCATAGACTTAAAGTCATACCTTTGAAGTCATAATGCATTGCAAGTGTTATTAGGGAATGTTGTGCTGTGTTTTCAAGCGCTTCAATGTGACAGCGGGTGCGTTCACGGAGATCAAGAGCAGCCGGAGATGAAGAGCAGCCGCCGCAGGGGAGGGATACCATGGTAAATAGGTTACCTATTTACCATGGTATCTCTCCCCTGGGTGCGTTGTGTTTTGGTGAGCAGGAAAGCAGCGGGCGGGATGGCGAGCTTGTCCTGCTGCTCCAACACAAGCTACTTTAAGAGCCCGTACGATGCGGTCAATGGGTGAAGTTCGTCAGGAGTACTGCATAAAAAAAAAAAAAACGAGTGTGTTGTCGTGGCAGTTGGTGAGCAAAGAAATAAAACAAAATAAAATCAATAAATAATAATGTCATAGACTTAAAGTCATACCTTTGAAGTCATAATGCATTGCAAGTGTTATTAGGGAATGTTGTGCTGTGTTTTCAAGCGCTTCAATGTGACAGCGGGTGCGTTCACGGAGATCAAGAGCAGCCGGAGATGAAGAGCAGCCGCCGCAGGGGAGGGATACCATGGTAAATAGGTTACCTATTTACCATGGTATCTCTCCCCTGGGTGCGTTGTGTTTTGGTGAGCAGGAAAGCAGCGGGCGGGATGGCGAGCTTGTCCTGCTGCTCCAACACAAGCTATTTTAAGAGCCCGTACGATGCGATCAATGGGTGAAGTTCGTCAGGAGTACTGCATAAAAAAAAAAAACGAGTGTGTTGTCGTGGCAGTTGGTGAGCAAAGAAATAAAACAAAATAAAATCAATAAATAATAATGTCATAGACTTAAAGTCATACCTTTGAAGTCATAATGCATTGCAAGTGTTATTAGGGAATGTTGTGCTGTGTTTTCAAGCGCTTCAATGTGACAGCGGGTGCGTTCACGGAGATCAAGAGCAGCTGGAGATGAAGAGCAGCCGCCGCAGGGGAGGGATACCATGGTAAATAGGTTACCTATTTACCATGGTATCTCTCCCCTGGGTGCGTTGTGTTTTGGTGAGCAGGAAAGCAGCGGGCGGGATGGCGAGCTTGTCCTGCTGCTCCAACACAAGCTACCTTAAGAGCCGGTACGATGCGGTCAATGGGTGAAGTTCGTCAGGAGTACTGCATAAAAAAAAAAAAAGTGTGTGTTGTCGTGGCAGTTGGTGAGCAAAGAAATAAAACAAAATAAAATCAATAAATAATAATGTCATAGACTTAAAGTCATACCTTTGAAGTCATAATGCATTGCAAGTGTTATTAGGGAATGTTGTGCTGTGTTTTCAAGCGCTTCAATGTGACAGCGGGTGCGTTCACGGAGATCAAGAGCAGCCGGAGATGAAGAGCAGCCGCCGCAGGGGAGGGATACCATGGTAAATAGGTTACCTATTTACCATGGTATCTCTCCCCTGGGTGCGTTGTGTTTTGGTGAGCAGGAAAGCAGCGGGCGGGATGGCGAGCTTGTCCTGCTGCTCCAACACAAGCTACTTTAAGAGCCCGTACGATGCGGTCAATGGGTGAAGTTCGTCAGGAGTACTGCATAAAAAAAAAAAAAACCAGTGTGTTGTCGTGGCAGTTGGTGAGCAAAGAAATAAAACAAAATAAAATCAATAAATAATAATGTCATAGACTTAAAGTCATACCTTTGAAGTCATAATGCATTGCAAGTGTTATTAGGGAATGTTGTGCTGTGTTTTCAAGCGCTTCAATGTGACAGCGGGTGCGTTCACGGAGATCAAGAGCAGCCGGAGATGAAGAGCAGCCGCCACAGGGGAGGGATACCATGGTAAATAGGTTACCTATTTACCATGGTATCTCTCCCCTGGGTGCGTTGTGTTTTGGTGAGCAGGAAAGCAGCGGGCGGGATGGCGAGCTTGTCCTGCTGCTCCAACACAAGCTATTTTAAGAGCCCGTACGATGCGATCAATGGGTGAAGTTCGTCAGGAGTACTGCATAAAAAAAAAAAACGAGTGTGTTGTCGTGGCAGTTGGTGAGCAAAGAAATAAAACAAAATAAAATCAATAAATAATAATGTCATAGACTTAAAGTCATACCTTTGAAGTCATAATGCATTGCAAGTGTTATTAGGGAATGTTGTGCTGTGTTTTCAAGCGCTTCAATGTGACAGCGGGTGCGTTCACGGAGATCAAGAGCAGCCGGAGATGAAGAGCAGCCCGCCGCAGGGGAGGGATACCATGGTAAATAGGTTACCTATTTACCATGGTATCTCTCCCCTGGGTGCGTTGTGTTTTGGTGAGCAGGAAAGCAGCGGGCGGGATGGCGAGCTTGTCCTGCTGCTCCAACACAAGCTACTTTAAGAGCCCGTACGATGCGATTAATGGGTGAAGTTCGTCAGGAGTACTGCATAAAAAAAAAAAACGAGTGTGTTGTCGTGGCAGTTGGTGATCAAAGAAATAAAACAAAATAAAATCAATAAATAATAATGTCATAGACTTAAAGTCATACCTTTGAAGTCATAATGCATTGCAAGTGTTATTAGGGAATGTTGTGCTGTGTTTTCAAGCGCTTCAATGTGACAGCGGGTGCGTTCACGGAGATCAAGAGCAGCCGGAAATGAAGAGCAGCCCGCCGCAGGGGAGGGATACCATGGTAAATAGGTTACCTATTTACCATGGTATCTCTCCCCTGGGTGCGTTGTGTTTTGGTGAGCAGGAAAGCAGCGGGCGGGATGGCGAGCTTGTCCTGCTGCTCCAACACAAGCTACCTTAAGAGCCGGTACGATGCGGTCAATGGGTGAAGTTCGTCAGGAGTACTGCATAAAAAAAAAAAAACGAGTGTGTTGTCGTGGCAGTTGGTGATCAAAGAAATAAAACAAAATAAAATCAATAAATAATAATGTCATAGACTTAAAGTCATACCTTTGAAGTCATAATGCATTGCAAGTGTTATTAGGGAATGTTGTGCTGTGTTTTCAAGCGCTTCAATGTGACAGCGGGTGCGTTCACGGAGATCAAGAGCAGCCGGAGATGAAGAGCAGCCGCCACAGGGGAGGGATACCATGGTAAATAGGTTACCTATTTATACCTATGGTAAATAGGTTACCTATTTACCATGGTATCTCTCCCCTGGGTGCGTTGTGTTTTGGTGAGCAGGAAAGCAGCGGGCGGGATGGCGAGCTTGTCCTGCTGCTCCAACACAAGCTACTTTAAGAGCCCGTACGATGCGGTCAATGGGTGAAGTTCGTCAGGAGTACTGCATAAAAAAAAAAAAAGTGTGTGTTGTCGTGGCAGTTGGTGAGCAAAGAAATAAAACAAAATAAAATCAATAAATAATAATGTCATAGACTTAAAGTCATACCTTTGAAGTCATAATGCATTGCAAGTGTTATTAGGGAATGTTGTGCTGTGTTTTCAAGCGCTTCAATGTGACAGCGGGTGCGTTCACGGAGATCAAGAGCAGCCGGAGATGAAGAGCAGCCGCCACAGGGGAGGGATACCATGGTAAATAGGTTACCTATTTACCATGGTATCTCTCCCCTGGGTGCGTTGTGTTTTGGTGAGCAGGAAAGCAGCGGGCGGGATGGCGAGCTTGTCCTGCTGCTCCAACACAAGCTACTTTAAGAGCCCGTACGATGCGGTCAATGGGTGAAGTTCGTCAGGAGTACTGCATAAAAAAAAAAAAAGTGTGTGTTGTCGTGGCAGTTGGTGAGCAAAGAAATAAAACAAAATAAAATCAATAAATAATAATGTCATAGACTTAAAGTCATACCTTTGAAGTCATAATGCATTGCAAGTGTTATTAGGGAATGTTGTGCTGTGTTTTCAAGCGCTTCAATGTGACAGCGGGTGCGTTCACGGAGATCAAGAGCAGCCGGAGATGAAGAGCAGCCGCCGCAGGGGAGGGATACCATGGTAAATAGGTTACCTATTTACCATGGTATCTCTCCCCTGGGTGCGTTGTGTTTTGGTGAGCAGGAAAGCAGCGGGCGGGATGGCGAGCTTGTCCTGCTGCTCCAACACAAGCTACTTTAAGAGCCCGTACGATGCGGTCAATGGGTGAAGTTCGTCAGGAGTACTGCATAAAAAAAAAAAAAACGAGTGTGTTGTCGTGGCAGTTGGTGAGCAAAGAAATAAAACAAAATAAAATCAATAAATAATAATGTCATAGACTTAAAGTCATACCTTTGAAGTCATAATGCATTGCAAGTGTTATTAGGGAATGTTGTGCTGTGTTTTCAAGCGCTTCAATGTGACAGCGGGTGCGTTCACGGAGATCAAGAGCAGCCGGAGATGAAGAGCAGCCGCCGCAGGGGAGGGATACCATGGTAAATAGGTTACCTATTTACCATGGTATCTCTCCCCTGGGTGCGTTGTGTTTTGGTGAGCAGGAAAGCAGCGGGCGGGATGGCGAGCTTGTCCTGCTGCTCCAACACAAGCTATTTTAAGAGCCCGTACGATGCGATCAATGGGTGAAGTTCGTCAGGAGTACTGCATAAAAAAAAAAACGAGTGTGTTGTCGTGGCAGTTGGTGAGCAAAGAAATTAAACAAAATAAAATCAATAAATAATAATGTCATAGACTTAAAGTCATACCTTTGAAGTCATAATGCATTGCAAGTGTTATTAGGGAATGTTGTGCTGTGTTTTCAAGCGCTTCAATGTGACAGCGGGTGCGTTCACGGAGATCAAGAGCAGCTGGAGATCAAGAGCAGCCGCCGCAGGGGAGGGATACCATGGTAAATAGGTTACCTATTTACCATGGTATCTCTCCCCTGGGTGCGTTGTGTTTTGGTGAGCAGGAAAGCAGCGGGCGGGATGGCGAGCTTGTCCTGCTGCTCCAACACAAGCTACTTTAAGAGCCCGTACGATGCGGTCAATGGGTGAAGTTCGTCAGGAGTACTGCATAAAAAAAAAAACGAGTGTGTTGTCGTGGCAGTTGGTGATCAAAGAAATAAAACAAAATAAAATCAATAAATAATAATGTCATAGACTTAAAGTCATACCTTTGAAGTCATAATGCATTGCAAGTGTTATTAGGGAATGTTGTGCTGTGTTTTCAAGCGCTTCAATGTGACAGCGGGTGCGTTCACGGAGATCAAGAGCAGCCGGAGATGAAGAGCAGCCGCCGCAGGGGAGGGATACCATGGTAAAAAGGTTACCTATTTACCATGGTATCTCTCCCCTGGGTGCGTTGTGTTTTGGTGAGCAGGAAAGCAGCGGGCGGGATGGCGAGCTTGTCCTGCTGCTCCAACACAAGCTACTTTAAGAGCCCGTACGATGCGATTAATGGGTGAAGTTCGTCAGGAGTACTGCATAAAAAAAAAAAAACGAGTGTGTTGTGGTGGCAGTTGGTGATCAAAGAAATAAAACAAAATAAAATCAATAAATAATAATGTCATAGACTTAAAGTCATACCTTTGAAGTCATAATGCATTGCAAGTGTTATTAGGGAATGTTGTGCTGTGTTTTCAAGCGCTTCAATGTGACAGCGGGTGCGTTCACGGAGATCAAGAGCAGCCGGAGATGAAGAGCAGCCGCCACAGGGGAGGGATACCATGGTAAATAGGTTACCTATTTACCATGGTATCTCTCCCCTGGGTGCGTTGTGTTTTGGTGAGCAGGAAATCAGCGGGCGGGATGGCGAGCTTGTCCTGCTGCTCCAACACAAGCTACTTTAAGAGCCCGTACGATGCGGTCAATGGGTGAAGTTCGTCAGGAGTACTGCATAAAAAAAAAAAAAAGTGTGTGTTGTCGTGGCAGTTGGTGAGCAAAGAAATAAAACAAAATAAAATCAATAAATAATAATGTCATAGACTTAAAGTCATACCTTTGAAGTCATAATGCATTGCAAGTGTTATTAGGGAATGTTGTGCTGTGTTTTCAAGCGCTTCAATGTGACAGCGGGTGCGTTCACGGAGATCAAGAGCAGCCGGAGATGAAGAGCAGCCGCCACAGGGGAGGGATACCATGGTAAATAGGTTACCTATTTACCATGGTATCTCTCCCCTGGGTGCGTTGTGTTTTGGTGAGCAGGAAAGCAGCGGGCGGGATGGCGAGCTTGTCCTGCTGCTCCAACACAAGCTACTTTAAGAGCCCGTACGATGCGGTCAATGGGTGAAGTTCGTCAGGAGTACTGCATAAAAAAAAAAAAAAGTGTGTGTTGTCGTGGCAGTTGGTGAGCAAAGAAATAAAACAAAATAAAATCAATAAATAATAATGTCATAGACTTAAAGTCATACCTTTGAAGTCATAATGCATTGCAAGTGTTATTAGGGAATGTTGTGCTGTGTTTTCAAGCGCTTCAATGTGACAGCGGGTGCGTTCACGGAGATCAAGAGCAGCCGGAGATGAAGAGCAGCCGCCACAGGGGAGGGATACCATGGTAAATAGGTTACCTATTTACCATGGTATCTCTCCCCTGGGTGCGTTGTGTTTTGGTGAGCAGGAAAGCAGCGGGCGGGATGGCGAGCTTGTCCTGCTGCTCCAACACAAGCTACTTTAAGAGCCCGTACGATGCGGTCAATGGGTGAAGTTCGTCAGGAGTACTGCATAAAAAAAAAAAAAACCAGTGTGTTGTCGTGGCAGTTGGTGAGCAAAGAAATAAAACAAAATAAAATCAATAAATAATAATGTCATAGACTTAAAGTCATACCTTTGAAGTCATAATGCATTGCAAGTGTTATTAGGGAATGTTGTGCTGTGTTTTCAAGCGCTTCAATGTGACAGCGGGTGCGTTCACGGAGATCAAGAGCAGCCGGAGATGAAGAGCAGCCGCCGCAGGGGAGGGATACCATGGTAAATAGGTTACCTATTTACCATGGTATCTCTCCCCTGGGTGCGTTGTGTTTTGGTGAGCAGGAAAGCAGCGGGCGGGATGGCGAGCTTGTCCTGCTGCTCCAACACAAGCTATTTTAAGAGCCCGTACGATGCGATCAATGGGTGAAGTTCGTCAGGAGTACTGCATAAAAAAAAAAAACGAGTGTGTTGTCGTGGCAGTTGGTGAGCAAAGAAATAAAACAAAATAAAATCAATAAATAATAATGTCATAGACTTAAAGTCATACCTTTGAAGTCATAATGCATTGCAAGTGTTATTAGGGAATGTTGTGCTGTGTTTTCAAGCGCTTCAATGTGACAGCGGGTGCGTTCACGGAGATCAAGAGCAGCCGGAGATCAAGAGCAGCCGCCGCAGGGGAGGGATACCATGGTAAATAGGTTACCTATTTACCAAGGTAAATAGGTTACCTATTTACCATGGTATCTCTCCCCTGGGTGCGTTGTGTTTTGGTGAGCAGGAAAGCAGCGGGCGGGATGGCGAGCTTGTCCTGCTGCTCCAACACAAGCTACTTTAAGAGCCCGTACGATGCGGTCAATGGGTGAAGTTCGTCAGGAGTACTGCATAAAAAAAAAAAAAAACGAGTGTGTTGTCGTGGCAGTTGGTGAGCAAAGAAATAAAACAAAATAAAATCAATAAATAATAATGTCATAGACTTAAAGTCATACCTTTGAAGTCAGAATGCATTGCAAGTGTTATTAGGGAATGTTGTGCTGTGTTTTCAAGCGCTTCAATGTGACAGCGGGTGCGTTCACGGAGATCAAGAGCAGCCGGAGATGAAGAGCAGCCGCCGCAGGGGAGGGATACCATGGTAAATAGGTTACCTATTTACCATGGTATCTCTCCCCTGGGTGCGTTGTGTTTTGGTGAGCAGGAAAGCAGCGGGCGGGATGGCGAGCTTGTCCTGCTGCTCCAACACAAGCTACTTTAAGAGCCCGTACGATGCGGTCAATGGGTGAAGTTCGTCAGGAGTACTGCATAAAAAAAAAAACGAGTGTGTTGTCGTGGCAGTTGGTGATCAAAGAAATAAAACAAAATAAAATCAATAAATAATAATGTCATAGACTTAAAGTCATACCTTTGAAGTCATAATGCATTGCAAGTGTTATTAGGGAATGTTGTGCTGTGTTTTCAAGCGCTTCAATGTGACAGCGGGTGCGTTCACGGAGATCAAGAGCAGCCGGAGATCAAGAGCAGCCGCCGCAGGGGAGGGATACCATGGTAAATAGGTTACCTATTTACCATGGTATCTCTCCCCTGGGTGCGTTGTGTTTTGGTGAGCAGGAAAGCAGCGGGCGGGATGGCGATCTTGTCCTGCTGCTCAAACACAAGCTACCTTAAGAGCCGGTACGATGCGGTCAATGGGTGAAGTTCGTCAGGAGTACTGCATAAAAAAAAAAAACGACTGTGTTGTGGTGGCAGTTGGTGATCAAAGAAATAAAACAAAATAAAATCAATAAATAATAATGTCATAGACTTAAAGTCATACCTTTGAAGTCATAATGCATTGCAAGTGTTATTAGGGAATGTTGTGCTGTGTTTTCAAGCGCTTCAATGTGACAGCGGGTGCGTTCACGGAGATCAAGAGCAGCCGGAGATGAAGAGCAGCCCGCCGCAGGGGAGGGATACCATGGTAAATAGGTTACCTATTTACCATGGTATCTCTCCCCTGGGTGCGTTGTGTTTTGGTGAGCAGGAAAGCAGCGGGCGGGATGGCGAGCTTGTCCTGCTGCTCCAACACAAGCTACTTTAAGAGCCCGTACGATGCGGTCAATGGGTGAAGTTCGTCAGGAGTACTGCATAAAAAAAAAAAAGTGTGTGTTGTCGTGGCAGTTGGTGAGCAAAGAAATAAAACAAAATAAAATCAATAAATAATAATGTCATAGACTTAAAGTCATACCTTTGAAGTCATAATGCATTGCAAGTGTTATTAGGGAATGTTGTGCTGTGTTTTCAAGCGCTTCAATGTGACAGCGGGTGCGTTCACGGAGATCAAGAGCAGCCGGAGATCAAGAGCAGCCGCCGCAGGGGAGGGATACCATGGTAAATAGGTTACCTATTTACCATGGTATCTCTCCCCTGGGTGCGTTGTGTTTTGGTGAGCAGGAAAGCAGCGGGCGGGATGGCGAGCTTGTCCTGCTGCTCCAACACAAGCTACTTTAAGAGCCCGTACGATGCGGTCAATGGGTGAAGTTCGTCAGGAGTACTGCATAAAAAAAAAAAAAACGAGTGTGTTGTCGTGGCAGTTGGTGAGCAAAGAAATAAAACAAAATAAAATCAATAAATAATAATGTCATAGACTTAAAGTCATACCTTTGAAGTCATAATGCATTGCAAGTGTTATTAGGGAATGTTGTGCTGTGTTTTCAAGCGCTTCAATGTGACAGCGGGTGCGTTCACGGAGATCAAGAGCAGCCGGAGATGAAGAGCAGCCGCCGCAGGGGAGGGATACCATGGTAAATAGGTTACCTATTTACCATGGTATCTCTCCCCTGGGTGCGTTGTGTTTTGGTGAGCAGGAAAGCAGCGGGCGGGATGGCGAGCTTGTCCTGCTGCTCCAACACAAGCTATTTTAAGAGCCCGTACGATGCGATCAATGGGTGAAGTTCGTCAGGAGTACTGCATAAAAAAAAAAAACGAGTGTGTTGTCGTGGCAGTTGGTGAGCAAAGAAATAAAACAAAATAAAATCAATAAATAATAATGTCATAGACTTAAAGTCATACCTTTGAAGTCATAATGCATTGCAAGTGTTATTAGGGAATGTTGTGCTGTGTTTTCAAGCGCTTCAATGTGACAGCGGGTGCGTTCACGGAGATCAAGAGCAGCCGGAGATGAAGAGCAGCCGCCGCAGGGGAGGGATACCATGGTAAATAGGTTACCTATTTACCATGGTATCTCTCCCCTGGGTGCGTTGTGTTTTGGTGAGCAGGAAAGCAGCGGGCGGGATGGCGAGCTTGTCCTGCTGCTCCAACACAAGCTACTTTAAGAGCCCGTACGATGCGGTCAATGGGTGAAGTTCGTCAGGAGTACTGCATAAAAAAAAAAAACGAGTGTGTTGTCGTGGCAGTTGGTGATCAAAGAAATAAAACAAAATAAAATCAATAAATAATAATGTCATAGACTTAAAGTCATACCTTTGAAGTCATAATGCATTGCAAGTGTTATTAGGGAATGTTGTGCTGTGTTTTCAAGCGCTTCAATGTGACAGCGGGTGCGTTCACGGAGATCAAGAGCAGCCGCCGCAGGGGAGGGATACCATGGTAAATAGGTTACCTATTTACCATGGTATCTCTCCCCTGGGTGCGTTGTGTTTTGGTGAGCAGGAAAGCAGCGGGCGGGATGGCGAGCTTGTCCTGCTGCTCCAACACAAGCTACTTTAAGAGCCGGTACGATGCGGTCAATGGGTGAAGTTCGTCAGGAGTACTGCATAAAAAAAAAAACGAGTGTGTTGTCGTGGCAGTTGGTGATCAAAGAAATAAAACAAAATAAAATCAATAAATAATAATGTCATAGACTTGAAGTCATACCTTTGAAGTCATAATGCATTGCAAGTGTTATTAGGGAATGTTGTGCTGTGTTTTCAAGCGCTTCAATGTGACAGCGGGTGCGTTCACGGAGATCAAGAGCAGCCGGAGATGAAGAGCAGCCGCCGCAGGGGAGGGATACCATGGTAAATAGGTTACCTATTTACCATGGTATCTCTCCCCTGGGTGCGTTGTGTTTTGGTGAGCAGGAAAGCAGCGGGCGGGATGGCGAGCTTGTCCTGCTGCTCCAACACAAGCTACCTTTAGAGCCGGTACGATGCGGTCAATGGGTGAAGTTCGTCAGGAGTACTGCATAAAAAAAAAAACGAGTGTGTTGTGGTGGCAGTTGGTGATCAAAGAAATTAAACAAAATAAAATCAATAAATAATAATGTCATAGACTTAAAGTCATACCTTTGAAGTCATAATGCATTGCAAGTGTTTTTCGGGAATGTTGTGCTGTGTTTTCAAGCGCTTCAATGTGACAGCGGGTTCGTTCACGGAGATCAAGAGCAGCTGGAGATCAAGAGCAGCCGCCGCAGGGGAGGGATACCATGGTAAATAGGTTACCTATTTACCATGGTATCTCTCCCCTGGGTGCGTTGTGTTTTGGTGAGCAGGAAAGCAGCGGGCGGGATGGCGAGCTTGTCCTGCTGCTCCAACACAAGCTACCTTAAGAGCCGGTACGATGCGGTCAATGGGTGAAGTTCGTCAGGAGTACTGCATAAAAAAAACGAGTGTGTTGTCACGGCAGTTGGTGATCAAAGAAATAAAACAAAATAAAATCAATAAATAATAATGTCATAGACTTAAAGTCATACCTTTGAAGTCATAATGCATTGCAAGTGTTATTAGGGAATGTTGTGCTGTGTTTTCAAGCGCTTCAATGTGACAGCGGGTGCGTTCACGGAGATCAAGAGCAGCCGAGATCAAGAGCAGCCGCCGCAGAGGAGGGATACCATGGTAAATAGGTTACCTATTTACCATGGAATCTCTCCCCTGGGTGCGTTGTGTTTTGGTGAGCAGGAAAGCAGCGGGCGGGATGGCGAGCTTGTCCTGCTGCTCCAACACAACGCTAGCTACCATATACACCTAGATACGAATGCATAGTAGTATACTGGCCAAGGGCGTTTGCCCAGAGCCGTAGCTACGCTTTTAGCTACCGGGGCATGCAAATATATATATATATATATATATATATATATATATATATATATATATATATATATATATATATATATATTAATTATTGTTATTTTTTTCTTTTTTCTTTTTTTTTTGGATGTTAGGAGTTAGGGTGGTATTTACTCGCGCATAGGTTTGAATGTTATTTCCGAATCTCTCCTTTAACATGTCTGAAGGGGACACTGTATTACTTAAAACGTGAATTAACGTCTTAAATCGTGTTAAAAGTGAGCAGTTACCTTGGGATTGCACACCAGGTTCAGACGCAATGATTGGACTTATGTATCCGCAGGCGACCTGAGACTCACCGTTTCAACGGTGTCAGGAGTGCTCAACAGAAAAGAATGCATAGAGAAAAATATTGTATACTGGCCAAGGGCGTTGGTTTTGCCCAGAGCCGTAACTAAGCTTTTAGCTACCGGGGTATGCAAATATATATATATATATATATATATATATATATATATATATATATATATATATATATATATATATATTGCATGCACCTCAGGAATGAAGCAACCGGAGGTGGATGGAAAGACTCCATATCGTAGCTAGCGGGGCATGCAAGACTCCATATCGGAGCTACCGGGGCATGCAATTATATATATATATATATATATATATATATATATATATATATATATATATATATATATATATATTTTATTGTTATTTTTTTTCTTTTTTCTTTTTTTTTGGATGTTAGGAGTTAGGATGGTATTTACTCGCGCATAGGTTTGAATGTTATTTCCGAATCTCTCCTTTAACATGTCTGAAGGGGACACTGTATTACTTAAAACGTGAATTAACGTCTTAAATCGTGTTAAAAGTGAGCAGTTACCTTGGGATTGCACACCAGGTTCAGACGCAATGATTGGACTTATGTATCCGCAGGCGACCTGAGACTCACCGTTTCAACGGTGTCAGGAGTGCTCAACAGAAAAGAATGCATTGAGAAAAATATTGTATTCTGGCCAAGGGCTTTGGTTTTGCCCAGAGCCGTAACTAAGCTTTTAGCTACCGGGGCATACAAATATATATATATATATATATATATATATATATATATATATATATATATATATATACAAGGGCGTAGGTTTGGTTTGAACATTGGTGGGGACACAATTTTGTAGGGGGGCGGAGTCACGGTCGCTTGTGGGGTTCGGGGGCATGCCCCCCCGTGAAGAAATTTTTTAGTAGACAGCTATTAAATGGTAACTTCTGGTGGCTTGAAATGAATGCTGGACATGATTCGAGGACAGTTTGATTGACATGAAGTTGGCTGGTATACACTTAAAACACTATGATAAAGTGTCCCTCCTGGAAGCTGGTTTGACATCCCTGCTGTAGAATTACTAATAACCTGAATTATAACCTATCCCAGCCTTACTGTAAGCTACCAATACCTCTGGCGCTACAAGCATGAGCACATGCACGCTCACGTGCTCTGCCTGCCACTCCTGTGTCTGTGCTGCTGCTCGTACCTGGGTGCATTGCTTCATTCACCTGATAAAATAATAAATTGATGCATGCCATATAGAGAGAAAATATATGGCTATGCTAACTTTATTTGCTGAGTATTACTATACAGCATTAGCCTACTATTATATCACAATGTGCCTCAAACAATAATATATCTCAAAACTGAGTCTAACACTTTCACTGTTATAATCACTAAGCCATTACAGACCCCACCTGCGACCCTGTTGCTCCACCTGCCTCTGTACTGCTTTTACCAGGCTGCACTGCTTCACTCGCCTGATAAAATGATAAATTGATGCATGCTGTTTAGAGAGAAAGTATGACTCTGCTAACTTCATTAGTAAATTATTTTTTCATTTGCTATGAGAATCATTATCAATTGTGTTTATTACTTTAATAACATCTTCCTACTTACACTTTGACTTTTTGTAAAAAAAAACTTCCTTATGTCCATCTTTATTTTTTTGGTTGCTATTATGCTTTAGTCACCTAAAGCCAAATTGAAGTGATTAGCTAACGTTAGTTGAATGACGATATCAAAACATGCTCACGCACTCTCTCTCTCTCTCTCTCTCTCTCTCTCTCTCTCTCTCTCTCTCTCTCTCTCTCTCTCTCTCTCTCTCTCTCTCTCGCGCTGAGGATTGTGGGATTGTGGGAGGAGCTTGCGGAGAGGCGGTAGCGTTTGAACGCTGGTGCGGTAGGAGAGTGTTTTCGCTACTATATTTTTTGCAAATTTATATATTTAATTGTTAATTGTTTAGTTCGTTTATATATCTTTGTTTCGTTGCTTTGTTTGTACTTTCCCGTGTATAGAGTAGTGTGTGTGTGTGTGTGTGTGTAGGTCCCGTTATGGGATCTCACTCTGGAGGGCTGGGGGCTCTCAGCCGCCGACACGGGGTCAGCTGCTTGCCCGATGCCGGCGTGTCGGTGGAGGAGTGCCTGCTGGGAGTGGGAGAGGTGGTCGGGTGTGACAATATAATATCGGCATCCCGGATGAATAAAAGGTTTGTCGTGTTTTTAAAAGAGGTATCGCTGGTCAATCAGCTAGTGGAGGAAGGTTTTTCAGTGAAAGGAGATTTTATTCAAGTATCCCCCTAAGTAACCCCTGTTACCAAGGTAATCATGTCTAATGTATCGCCGTTTTTAAAAAACGAGACCTTGGCAAATGAACTTGCCCGATATGGCAAACTGGTGTCCCCAATTAAAAATATACCATTAGGGTGCAGAAATACAAGTGTTAAGCACGTCCTGTCTTTTCGGAGACAGGCGTTTTTGCTGCTGAATAACCCGGGGGATGTGATTGATGTTGCTTGGAGCTTCAGTGTGGAAGGGACGGGCTGCGTAGTGTTTGTCAGCTCGGATACAATGCGGTGTTTTAACTGTGGGGAACAGGGACACCAGAGGAGAGCCTGCCTGAGAAAAAACAAAAATGAGGAAAGGCAGGAGCAGGGTACTGATGGCAGGGAGGAGGCTGGGGATGTTGGGGGTGAGCGGGAGGATGAGGCTGCTCCCCCATCGCAGCGCCAGCCGGAGTCTGCAGAGACCAGAGAGCCGCCGATCGGGATGAAGCCGCCCACACCACAGCCGAGGCTGAAGAGACTCAGCCACGGTCCGGCACAAAATAAAACTACCGAAAATGATGAGGGTTTTGTGATGGTAGCTAAAAAAAGACTTAAAAAACAAAAAAACAAAGAAGTTGCAGATCTGCCTAACAGCGAGCGGGGGACGGAGCAGAGCCCCGAGCCTGTGCTGGAGGGGAGCCTGCAGTCTCAGGCAGGGGGGTCTGTCCCTCCTGATATGGAGGGAGAGGGGAGCGGCACGGCGACGGGCTTACAACCCGGCGCGGTGCAGCGCTCTTCTCTCTCTGAACCCCAGCAAGCGGAGGCAGAGGCAGCGGTGACGGCTGTGGCTGTGCTGGGAAGAGGAGAGGAGAGCGGCGCGGGGGAGCTGGCAGCCGTGGACGGCGGAGCAGACAGCGAGGACGGAGCAGAGGAAATGGAGGGAGAGCTCTCTGACTCCTCGCTTATCTCTGACATCCCCGATAGCCAACCCGTTAACAGGGGGAAAAAAATCTATACCCTAGATGAATTTAAACAGTTTATGGAGAGTACAAAAGGGAAAAGGGGGGTTGAAATTGAAAACTTCTTCCCAGATCTGCGATTATTCCTCCACTCAGCACACATCGTCACACGAAAGGCAACATTAGAGGAGTTCGACCAGCAAAAAAGGTACCGTCTTAAAAAATATGTTCAAATAATTAAGAAAAAGATCGCTAATGTTGCCAAACAATAATTTTAAAAATGGATACTTCTTTTAAGAATTTTTTTATTGTTGCTTGTTTTACTCTGTCAGTTTTATTTTTTTTAGCCGCTATGGAAAAGTGCGTTTTTATTTCTTTTAACGTGAATGGCTGCAGACAGTCTTTTAAAAGAGCGCAGCTGTGTGAGTTTTTAGAGCAGAAGCGGGCGGGGGTCGCTCTGCTGCAGGAGACGCACTCAGACAGGGAGAATGAGGCGGCGTGGCTGGCAGAGTGGAGGGGGCCGTGTGTGCTGAGCCACGGCTCAAGCACCAGTGCAGGAGTGGCAATTTTATTTAAGCCCAGCCTAGGAGCAACAATTTTAGATATTGAAGAAATTGAAAAGGGGAGGTTATTAAAAGTGAGAGCAAGGTTGGGTGGTACTGTATTTGTTTTTATTAATATTTATGCACCAAATAAAGGAAGGGAACGCATTTTAATTTTTAATAAATTAAAGCAAGCTCTTTTAAATATTGATAATGATGATGTGGTGGTGGTGGGAGGAGATTTTAACTGCACTATTGATTTTACAATGGATAGAAATAATGAGGAACCCAATCCCCAATCCTCAAGTGAATTAGCTGCAGTTTTTCAGTTCAGTGGCCTGGTTGATGTCTGGAGGTGTCTGCACCCCAATGCAAGACAGTACACCTGGTCTCATTGTCACGCACAACAAATATATAGAGCCAGGTTAGACCGCTTCTACACAACACACACTCATTTGAATAAATTCATTAAAGCCAATATCATCCCCAGTAGCCTCTCTGACCACCACTGCCTGTTAGTTACAGTAATACTCACCACTGACTCTCACAGCACCTCCTACTGGCATTTTAATTTAAAGCTATTACAGGACACACTTTTTGTAAAACAATTTAATGATTTTTGGAACATTTGGAAAAAAGAAAAAACAAATTATAAAAATATTAGGCAGTGGTGGGACATTGGCAAAACGCAGATTAAAATATTTTGCCAGCAGTACACACTCAATTCAACCGGGTCACTGAACGCAGCAGTGAGAGAGCTGGAGTTGAAAATTCTCCAGTTAGAGAGCAGCCTGGACACAGATCACCAGGAGCAGACCCTGCAAACGCTGAGGGAGCAGAAACACATGCTGGGCAGCCTGCTGAAGGAAAGAGTGAAGGGGGCGCTGGTGCGCTCTCGCTTCATGGGGCTTAAAGACATGGACACCCCCTCCAGTTTCTTTTTTGGCTTGGAGAGGAGGAGAGCAGACAGCCGGAAGATGCACTGCGTCCGGACGCCTTGCGGCAGGGAGCTGTACAGCCGGGAGGAGATCAGCAGGGAGGCAGTAAAATTCTATTCTGAACTATACAGCAAAGAGCCTTGTGAGCAGAAGGATACAGACCTGCTGCTCCAGGATTTGCCCACCCTGAGCGAGGAAGAACAGAACCAATTAGACAAGCCACTAACATACCAGGAGTTGACCACTGCTGTTACACAGCTTTCAAATGGAAAAGCTCCTGGCATTGATGGACTGCCCACTGAATTTTTTAAAAGTTTCTGGACTGTGATTGGTGAGGACTTTTTGCAGGTGCTGGGAGAGAGCCTCCGAGATAAAGAACTGCCCCTCAGCTGCAGGCGGGCAGTAATCACACTACTGCCCAAGAAAGGAGACCTGTGTTTACTCAAAAACTGGAGACCTGTTTCGCTTTTATGTTCTGATTTTAAAATTATTTCAAAATGTCTGGCCAATAGACTAAAAATGTGTATAGGAGCTGTAATACACACGGACCAAACTTACTGCATACCGGGACGTTCCATTTTTGATAATTTGTTTTTAATTCGAGACTTTTTATCAATGGCTAAGACATGTGATTTGAATGTTGGGCTGGTTTCTTTAGATCAGGAGAAAGCGTTTGACAGGGTCGACCACACATACCTTTTTAAAACCCTGGAAGCCTTCGGGTTTGGCCCTGTTTTTATTTCTTATATCCAGCTTTTATATTGGAATGTTTTTAGCATTTTAAAGATTAACAATGGGCTGAGTCAGCCCTTCCCAGTGTGCAGGGGTATTAGGCAGGGCTGCTCCCTGTCTGGAATGCTTTATTCACTGGCCATAGAGCCCCTGCTGCACCTGCTGAGGGGCCGGCTGGTTGGCTGGGCAGTGCCCTCCTCACCCACCTCTGTCGCAGTGAAGGTGTCCGCTTATGCAGACGATGTGAACGTGTTTGTGTGCAGTGACGGAGACATCAAGGCACTACAGCAGAGCCTGCACACATTCCAAGGAGCCTCTACAGCAAGAGTTAACTGGGCAAAGTGTGACACCTTCCTGTCAGGCAGTTGGCATGATTGCACCCCCCCTGTCCTGCCTGAGGCGCTGAGATGGGACAGGACAGGTATAAAAGTGCTGGGGGTGTTTTTTGGAGTGGAGATATATATGCAGAAAAATTGTGAGGGCCTAGTGGACAGGGTGAGGGGGCGGCTGCAGAGATGGAGGGGACTGCTGGCCCAGCTGTCCTTTAGGGGAAGGGTCCTGGTGATTAATAATCTGGTGGCCTCCATGCTGTGGCACAGGCTGGTGTGTCTGGACCCTCCCCGGGGCATGGTGCAGGAGATCCAAAGAATACTGCTGGAGTTTTTCTGGAGCGGGAGACATTGGCTGAGGCCAGCGGTCCTGTATCTCCCCACTGATGAAGGGGGGCAGGGGTTGGTCTGCATTGCCAGCAGGGTGGCAGCCTTCAGACTGCAGGCGGTTCAGAGGCTCCTGTACGCTGGGGAGGAGGCTCATTGGAAGAGGCTAGCTTGTTTTTTCCTCAGCAGAGTAGGGGGGCTGGGGATAGACAAACACCTGTTTTTAATTGAGAGTGCCAGACTAGCTAAAGTAGGTCTCTCTTCTTTTTACTTGAGTGCTTTAGATGCCTGGAGGGCAGTGAGGGTGGCGAGAGATGAGGGGTCCCTGACAGGCAGGGTCCTGTTGGAGGAGCCCCTATTTTTCAATCCGCTCTTCCCTGTACGTTTCTTTCAGTCAATGACGCTCTGTGCCAGCTTTGTGAGGGCAGGAGTGACCAGGCTGAGACATCTTATCAACTTTGAGCTCTCCTCCTGGCTGACTGCTACACAGCTGGCTGGGCGGCTGGGCTGGCACTCTGAGAGACTGGCAGAGAAAATGGTCAGTGAACTGAGAAGTTGTCTTTCCCCCAAGCTCAGGGAGGCTGTGAGAGAGGAGATGTCCAGCGGCACAGGGCAGAGACAAGACTTCATCTTTCCAGGGCTGCTAGTGTGTCCAGCAGTAGGTGAAGGAGAGGAGGGTGTAGGAAACGAGGGAATGTTATTAAACCTAGACACAGTTAAAGATCTAACTCTTCATACAGCAGAGAGTAAGAAGATCTACCAAATTTGTGTGAAGGCATCACATTCCCACCAGTTGAGGGGGTTGGTGGATTCAAGGTGGAGGGCATGTCTGGAGGTAAAGGAGGGGTGCAGGCCAGTATGGAGGGTTCTGTATAAACTGCCCCTCACCAAGAGAGCGGGGGACCTGCAGTGGAGGATCCTGCACTGTATTGTGTCCACCGGCAGGTTTCTCCATAGAGTTGATGCTAGCATTAGCTCAGAGTGCTGTTTCTGCTCTGCAGAGGAAACAGTGTTTCACATGTATAGTGAGTGTGTCAGGCTAGGACCACTCTTCCATCTCCTACAGGAGCTCCTGCAGGGCCTAGGCGAGGAGTTCACAAAAGAGCTTTTTATCTTTGGGGTTCCCTACAGTTTTAAAAAGAGAAACAGGTGTGTTTTAATTAATTTTATAATGGGTCAGGCAAAATTGGCCATTTTAAAATCCAGAAAGAACAGTATCTCTGGCGCCGGGCTGACTGATGTTGTGTTGCAGTTCAGGGTTTTGGTGGTCAGCCAGATAAGAGTGGATTTTGAATTTTTTAAACTAAATAATAACCCGGAGGACTTCCAGGAGAGGTGGTGTGTGGGAGACGCCTTGTGTGCTGTGAGTGAGGAGGGGGAGCTCCAGTTTTTGTTCTAGTTTTAATTTTATTTTTTATTTTTTTACAGTGTTTTTATTAATTTTGGCTTTAATCTGTTTTTAACAGAAAGAAAACACTGTGGTTTTTTTAATTTATTTTTTATGATCCTTTTATTTTGATAAAATCTATTTTTAAGGAGAACATGATGTATTTTAGGATTTTTTAATATTGCTAATTCTTAATTTTGTTATGTTTTACCTTTATTGAGTTTTAATGGATTTTATTTGGAATGTTAAATAAAGGATCTTAAAAGTCAAAAGTCTCTCTCTCTCTCTCTCTCTCTCTCTCTCTCTCTCTCTCTCTCTCTCTCTCTCTCTCTCTCTCTCGCGCTGAGGATTGTGGGATTGTGGGAGGAGCTTGCGGAGAGGCGGTAGCGTTTGAACGCTGGTGCGGTAGGAGAGTGTTTTCGCTACTATATTTTTTGCAAATTTATATATTTAATTGTTAATTGTTTAGTTCGTTTATATATCTTTGTTTCGTTGCTTTGTTTGTACTTTCCCGTGTATAGAGTAGTGTGTGTGTGTGTGTGTGTGTAGGTCCCGTTATGGGATCTCACTCTGGAGGGCTGGGGGCTCTCAGCCGCCGACACGGGGTCAGCTGCTTGCCCGATGCCGGCGTGTCGGTGGAGGAGTGCCTGCTGGCAGTGGGAGAGGTGGTCGGGTGTGACAATATAATATCGGCATCCCGGATGAATAAAAGGTTTGTCGTGTTTTTAAAAGAGGTATCGCTGGTCAATCAGCTAGTGGAGGAAGGTTTTTCAGTGAAAGGAGATTTTATTCAAGTATCCCCCTAAGTAACCCCTGTTACCAAGGTAATCATGTCTAATGTATCGCCGTTTTTAAAAAACGAGACCTTGGCAAATGAACTTGCCCGATATGGCAAACTGGTGTCCCCAATTAAAAATATACCATTAGGGTGCAGAAATACAAGTGTTAAGCACGTCCTGTCTTTTCGGAGACAGGCGTTTTTGCTGCTGAATAACCCGGGGGATGTGATTGATGTTGCTTGGAGCTTCAGTGTGGAAGGGACGGGCTGCGTAGTGTTTGTCAGCTCGGATACAATGCGGTGTTTTAACTGTGGGGAACAGGGACACCAGAGGAGAGCCTGCCTGAGAAAAAACAAAAATGAGGAAAGGCAGGAGCAGGGTACTGATGGCAGGGAGGAGGCTGGGGATGTTGGGGGTGAGCGGGAGGATGAGGCTGCTCCCCCATCGCAGCGCCAGCCGGAGTCTGCAGAGACCAGAGAGCCGCCGATCGGGATGAAGCCGCCCACACCACAGCCGAGGCTGAAGAGACTCAGCCACGGTCCGGCACAAAATAAAACTACCGAAAATGATGAGGGTTTTGTGATGGTAGCTAAAAAAAGACTTAAAAAACAAAAAAACAAAGAAGTTGCAGATCTGCCTAACAGCGAGCGGGGGACGGAGCAGAGCCCCGAGCCTGTGCTGGAGGGGAGCCTGCAGTCTCAGGCAGGGGGGTCTGTCCCTCCTGATATGGAGGGAGAGGGGAGCGGCACGGCGACGGGCTTACAACCCGGCGCGGTGCAGCGCTCTTCTCTCTCTGAACCCCAGCAAGCGGAGGCAGAGGCAGCGGTGACGGCTGTGGCTGTGCTGGGAAGAGGAGAGGAGAGCGGCGCGGGGGAGCTGGCAGCCGTGGACGGCGGAGCAGACAGCGAGGACGGAGCAGAGGAAATGGAGGGAGAGCTCTCTGACTCCTCGCTTATCTCTGACATCCCCGATAGCCAACCCGTTAACAGGGGGAAAAAAATCTATACCCTAGATGAATTTAAACAGTTTATGGAGAGTACAAAAGGGAAAAGGGGGGTTGAAATTGAAAACTTCTTCCCAGATCTGCGATTATTCCTCCACTCAGCACACATCGTCACACGAAAGGCAACATTAGAGGAGTTCGACCAGCAAAAAAGGTACCGTCTTAAAAAATATGTTCAAATAATTAAGAAAAAGATCGCTAATGTTGCCAAACAATAATTTTAAAAATGGATACTTCTTTTAAGAATTTTTTTATTGTTGCTTGTTTTACTCTGTCAGTTTTATTTTTTTTAGCCGCTATGGAAAAGTGCGTTTTTATTTCTTTTAACGTGAATGGCTGCAGACAGTCTTTTAAAAGAGCGCAGCTGTGTGAGTTTTTAGAGCAGAAGCGGGCGGGGGTCGCTCTGCTGCAGGAGACGCACTCAGACAGGGAGAATGAGGCGGCGTGGCTGGCAGAGTGGAGGGGGCCGTGTGTGCTGAGCCACGGCTCAAGCACCAGTGCAGGAGTGGCAATTTTATTTAAGCCCAGCCTAGGAGCAACAATTTTAGATATTGAAGAAATTGAAAAGGGGAGGTTATTAAAAGTGAGAGCAAGGTTGGGTGGTACTGTATTTGTTTTTATTAATATTTATGCACCAAATAAAGGAAGGGAACGCATTTTAATTTTTAATAAATTAAAGCAAGCTCTTTTAAATATTGATAATGATGATGTGGTGGTGGTGGGAGGAGATTTTAACTGCACTATTGATTTTACAATGGATAGAAATAATGAGGAACCCAATCCCCAATCCTCAAGTGAATTAGCTGCAGTTTTTCAGTTCAGTGGCCTGGTTGATGTCTGGAGGTGTCTGCACCCCAATGCAAGACAGTACACCTGGTCTCATTGTCACGCACAACAAATATATAGAGCCAGGTTAGACCGCTTCTACACAACACACACTCATTTGAATAAATTCATTAAAGCCAATATCATCCCCAGTAGCCTCTCTGACCACCACTGCCTGTTAGTTACAGTAATACTCACCACTGACTCTCACAGCACCTCCTACTGGCATTTTAATTTAAAGCTATTACAGGACACACTTTTTGTAAAACAATTTAATGATTTTTGGAACATTTGGAAAAAAGAAAAAACAAATTATAAAAATATTAGGCAGTGGTGGGACATTGGCAAAACGCAGATTAAAATATTTTGCCAGCAGTACACACTCAATTCAACCGGGTCACTGAACGCAGCAGTGAGAGAGCTGGAGTTGAAAATTCTCCAGTTAGAGAGCAGCCTGGACACAGATCACCAGGAGCAGACCCTGCAAACGCTGAGGGAGCAGAAACACATGCTGGGCAGCCTGCTGAAGGAAAGAGTGAAGGGGGCGCTGGTGCGCTCTCGCTTCATGGGGCTTAAAGACATGGACACCCCCTCCAGTTTCTTTTTTGGCTTGGAGAGGAGGAGAGCAGACAGCCGGAAGATGCACTGCGTCCGGACGCCTTGCGGCAGGGAGCTGTACAGCCGGGAGGAGATCAGCAGGGAGGCAGTAAAATTCTATTCTGAACTATACAGCAAAGAGCCTTGTGAGCAGAAGGATACAGACCTGCTGCTCCAGGATTTGCCCACCCTGAGCGAGGAAGAACAGAACCAATTAGACAAGCCACTAACATACCAGGAGCTGACCACTGCTGTTACACAGCTTTCAAATGGAAAAGCTCCTGGCATTGATGGACTGCCCACTGAATTTTTTAAAAGTTTCTGGACTGTGATTGGTGAGGACTTTTTGCAGGTGCTGGGAGAGAGCCTCCGAGATAAAGAACTGCCCCTCAGCTGCAGGCGGGCAGTAATCACACTACTGCCCAAGAAAGGAGACCTGTGTTTACTCAAAAACTGGAGACCTGTTTCGCTTTTATGTTCTGATTTTAAAATTATTTCAAAATGTCTGGCCAATAGACTAAAAATGTGTATAGGAGCTGTAATACACACGGACCAAACTTACTGCATACCGGGACGTTCCATTTTTGATAATTTGTTTTTAATTCGAGACTTTTTATCAATGGCTAAGACATGTGATTTGAATGTTGGGCTGGTTTCTTTAGATCAGGAGAAAGCGTTTGACAGGGTCGACCACACATACCTTTTTAAAACCCTGGAAGCCTTCGGGTTTGGCCCTGTTTTTATTTCTTATATCCAGCTTTTATATTGGAATGTTTTTAGCATTTTAAAGATTAACAATGGGCTGAGTCAGCCCTTCCCAGTGTGCAGGGGTATTAGGCAGGGCTGCTCCCTGTCTGGAATGCTTTATTCACTGGCCATAGAGCCCCTGCTGCACCTGCTGAGGGGCCGGCTGGTTGGCTGGGCAGTGCCCTCCTCACCCACCTCTGTCGCAGTGAAGGTGTCCGCTTATGCAGACGATGTGAACGTGTTTGTGTGCAGTGACGGAGACATCAAGGCACTACAGCAGAGCCTGCACACATTCCAAGGAGCCTCTACAGCAAGAGTTAACTGGGCAAAGTGTGACACCTTCCTGTCAGGCAGTTGGCATGATTGCACCCCCCCTGTCCTGCCTGAGGCGCTGAGATGGGACAGGACAGGTATAAAAGTGCTGGGGGTGTTTTTTGGAGTGGAGATATATATGCAGAAAAATTGTGAGGGCCTAGTGGACAGGGTGAGGGGGCGGCTGCAGAGATGGAGGGGACTGCTGGCCCAGCTGTCCTTTAGGGGAAGGGTCCTGGTGATTAATAATCTGGTGGCCTCCATGCTGTGGCACAGGCTGGTGTGTCTGGACCCTCCCCGGGGCATGGTGCAGGAGATCCAAAGAATACTGCTGGAGTTTTTCTGGAGCGGGAGACATTGGCTGAGGCCAGCGGTCCTGTATCTCCCCACTGATGAAGGGGGGCAGGGGTTGGTCTGCATTGCCAGCAGGGTGGCAGCCTTCAGACTGCAGGCGGTTCAGAGGCTCCTGTACGCTGGGGAGGAGGCTCATTGGAAGAGGCTAGCTTGTTTTTTCCTCAGCAGAGTAGGGGGGCTGGGGATAGACAAACACCTGTTTTTAATTGAGAGTGCCAGACTAGCTAAAGTAGGTCTCTCTTCTTTTTACTTGAGTGCTTTAGATGCCTGGAGGGCAGTGAGGGTGGCGAGAGATGAGGGGTCCCTGACAGGCAGGGTCCTGTTGGAGGAGCCCCTATTTTTCAATCCGCTCTTCCCTGTACGTTTCTTTCAGTCAATGACGCTCTGTGCCAGCTTTGTGAGGGCAGGAGTGACCAGGCTGAGACATCTTATCAACTTTGAGCTCTCCTCCTGGCTGACTGCTACACAGCTGGCTGGGCGGCTGGGCTGGCACTCTGAGAGACTGGCAGAGAAAATGGTCAGTGAACTGAGAAGTTGTCTTTCCCCCAAGCTCAGGGAGGCTGTGAGAGAGGAGATGTCCAGCGGCACAGGGCAGAGACAAGACTTCATCTTTCCAGGGCTGCTAGTGTGTCCAGCAGTAGGTGAAGGAGAGGAGGGTGTAGGAAACGAGGGAATGTTATTAAACCTAGACACAGTTAAAGATCTAACTCTTCATACAGCAGAGAGTAAGAAGATCTACCAAATTTGTGTGAAGGCATCACATTCCCACCAGTTGAGGGGGTTGGTGGATTCAAGGTGGAGGGCATGTCTGGAGGTAAAGGAGGGGTGCAGGCCAGTATGGAGGGTTCTGTATAAACTGCCCCTCACCAAGAGAGCGGGGGACCTGCAGTGGAGGATCCTGCACTGTATTGTGTCCACCGGCAGGTTTCTCCATAGAGTTGATGCTAGCATTAGCTCAGAGTGCTGTTTCTGCTCTGCAGAGGAAACAGTGTTTCACATGTATAGTGAGTGTGTCAGGCTAGGACCACTCTTCCATCTCCTACAGGAGCTCCTGCAGGGCCTAGGCGAGGAGTTCACAAAAGAGCTTTTTATCTTTGGGGTTCCCTACAGTTTTAAAAAGAGAAACAGGTGTGTTTTAATTAATTTTATAATGGGTCAGGCAAAATTGGCCATTTTAAAATCCAGAAAGAACAGTATCTCTGGCGCCGGGCTGACTGATGTTGTGTTGCAGTTCAGGGTTTTGGTGGTCAGCCAGATAAGAGTGGATTTTGAATTTTTTAAACTAAATAATAACCCGGAGGACTTCCAGGAGAGGTGGTGTGTGGGAGACGCCTTGTGTGCTGTGAGTGAGGAGGGGGAGCTCCAGTTTTTGTTCTAGTTTTAATTTTATTTTTTATTTTTTTACAGTGTTTTTATTAATTTTGGCTTTAATCTGTTTTTAACAGAAAGAAAACACTGTGGTTTTTTTAATTGATTTTTTATGATCCTTTTATTTTGATAAAATCTATTTTTAAGGAGAACATGATGTATTTTAGGATTTTTTAATATTGCTAATTCTTAATTTTGTTATGTTTTACCTTTATTGAGTTTTAATGGATTTTATTTGGAATGTTAAATAAAGGATCTTAAAAGTCAAAAGTCTCTCTCTCTCTCTCTCTCTCTCTCTCTCTCTCACACACACACACACACACACACACACACACACACACACACACACACACACACACACACACACACATAATGATTTAGCTGTGAAACAAGCTAGCTAGCCACCAAGAACGTTGGGTTAGTAGCTAGCAATGGGTCGCTAACGTAATAGGTAGGTAGGTAGGTAGCTTTATTCTCTCAAACTATGTTGCTGACGAGCTGACAATACCTTCAGCCGCGGCACCTGGCTTTCATTCAGTCAGTGGCTCACACTCATCAGCCTGACCGGCAAGCGGCAACTTCAGATGAGCGTCTTTCCAGAGTCCAGCCTAAACCAGCGGTTCTCAACCTTTTTTTACTCACGCCGCACTGACATTTATTTGTATATCTGTCGTCGTCCCCCCCCCCCCACACCATTAATTTGACTTTTTATATATTTTTTATTACTGCCTATATAATATAGTGCATTTATTTAGCCGCCTGGATAGTCACACTGTCCATTCAATCAAATACATATGTTCGTGTTCGCTTTTTACACACACGATACAAAAATATCAAGCAAGGAGTAAGTTAGTTACAAAGGGAGGAAGGAGGATTGAAATAATATGACAACGCATTAACCAACAAACACAAACATCGAATTAAACTGATTATATTTATTCTTATTTTTTAAAATAAATGTGAAAATTGTGGCACAATGTACACCGTTTAAGAATGACTAGAATTTTTTTTTATTATTTTAAACCCGGAGATTTACCTTTCACTCCCGAGTCCTTGTGCACTTTCGCACTTCAATGAAAACAACACACTCTGCTGGTCCCTGACGTCAGCCACGCACTGAGTCCGTGTTACAGTGATGCAGTATGGAAGGGCCAAAGTCAATCAAATTAGCGTTTTTTTTTTGTTTTGTTTTTTTTGGAGGAGGGAGGACTAACGAGGGGGAGGGGCGGGGGGCTTGAGAGAGTTAACCCTTTGTGGAGCAGATAAAATGACTTGACAAAAGACGTTTAAGATTTATCAAAATTATTGGTAGGGACAATTCAACGGTCCCTTGACATTGGTAGGGACATGTCCCTACCATCCCTAGCTAAATCTACGCCGGTGCCGGAGGTCCATTATTATTATTATTATTTATTTCTTAGCAGACGCCCTTATCCAGGGCGACTTACAATCGTAAGCAAAAACATTTCAAGCGTTACAATACAAGTAATACAATAAGAGCAAGCAATACAATAACTTTTGTTCAAGTAAAGTACAAGTTTGACAAACCACAATTCAATAATACAGCAGGTAATAGTGATAGTTACATCAGGATGTGAGTAAATACAAAGTACTACAGGTTAAAAACTTGGCAGATTACAGTATTCTGAAGTACAGGATTAAATGCAGTAAAATAGGGGCTGATAAGAGCAAAATAAAGCACATTTACATGAAGGGTGATAGTGTCCCAGGATACAAACAGAGGAGTTCTACAGGTGCTCTTTGAAGAGGTGAGTCTTAAGGAGGCGCCGGAATGTGGTCAGGGACTGGGCAGTCCTGACATCTGTAGGAAGGTCATTCCACCACTGCGGAGCAAGGGTGGAGAAGGAGCGGGCTTTGGAGGCAGGGGAGCGTAGCGGTGGTAGAGCTAGTCTTCTAGTGCAGGCGGAGCGGAGAGGTCGAGTGGGGGTGTAGGGAGAGATGAGGGTCTGGAGGTAGCTGGGTGCAGACTGGTCAAGGCATCTGTCCATGCAATTTATATATAGGACAGTTTTAGGTCGCCTGCAGATACATTAGTCCAATCAATGCGTCTGATCCTGGTGTGTAATCCCAAAGTAACTGCTCACAGTTAACACGTTTTAATACGTTAATTCACGTTTTAAGTAATGCAGTGTCCCCTTCAGACATGTTAAAGGAGAAATTCGGAAATAACATACAAAACTATGCGCGAGTAAATACCATCCTAACTCCTAACATCCAAAAAAAAAAAAAAGAAAAAAAAAGAACAATTATATATATAGCTACCTAGATTGTATTGAATTAACAAAACAAATAATAATAATTAACTGAAAGGTATTGGAAGAAAAAATACACCTATTTTGTTTATAACTTTTAGAATGTTTGTATGCTGTAGCTGCAATATTGAGTCTTTCCATCCACCTCCGGTTGCTTCATTCCGGAGATCCATGCAATTTATATATATATATATATATATATATATATATATATATATATATATATATTTGCATGCCCCGGTAGCTAAATGCTTAGTAGTTACGGCGCTGGGCAAAACCAAAGCCCATGGCCAGTATTCAATATTTTTCTGTATGCATTATTTTCTGTTGAGCACTACTGACACCGTTGAAACGGTCAGTCTTAGGTCGCCTGCGGATACATTAGTCCATTCAATGCGTCTGAACCTGGTGTGTAATCCCAAGGTAACTGCTCACAGTTAACACGTTTTAATACGTTAATTCACGTTTTAAGTAATACAGTGTCCCCTTCAGACATGTCTAAGGAGAAATTCGGAAATAACATACAAAACTATGCGCGAGTAAAACTCCAAACATCCAAAAAAAAAAAAAAAAAAAAAATAACATTAAATATATATATATATATATATATATATATATATATATATATATATATATATATATATATATATATATATATAATTGCATGCCCGGTATCTACGATATGGAGTCTTGCATGCCCCGGTAGCTGCAATATTGAGACTTTCCATCCACCTCCGGTTGCTTCATTCCGGAGATCCATGCAATTTATATATATATATATATATTTGGATATATATATATATTTGGATATATATATATATTTGGATGCCCCGGTAGCTAAATGCTTAGTTACGGCGCTGGGCAAAACCAAAGCCCATGGCCAGTATACTCGCGCATAGTTTTGTATGTTATTTCCAAATCTCTCCTTTAACATGTCTGAAGGGGACACTGTATTACTTAAAACGTGAATTAACGTATTAAAACGTGTTAACTGTGAGCAGTTACCTTGGGATTACACACCAGGTTCAGACGCATTGATTGGACTAATGTATCCGCAGGCGACCTAAGACTCACCGTTTCAACGGTGTCAGTAGTGCTCAACAGAAAATAATGCATACAGAAAAATAATGTATACTGGCCATGGGCTTTGGTTTTGCCCAGCGCCGTAACTAAACATTTAGCTACCGGGGCATGCAAATATATATATATATATATATATATATATATATATATATATATATATATATATATATATATATATATATATATAAATTGCATGGATCTCCGGAATGAAGCAACCGGAGGTGGATGGAAAGTCTCAATATTGCAGCTACCGGGGCATGCAAGACTCCATATCGTAGATACCGGGCATGCAATTATATATATATATATATATATATATATATATATATATATATATATATATATATATATATATATATATATATATTAATGTTATTTTTTTTTTTTTTTTTTTTTTGGATGTTTGGAGTTTTACTCGCGCATAGTTTTGTATGTTATTTCCGAATTTCTCCTTAGACATGTCTGAAGGGGACACTGTATTACTTAAAACGTGAATTAACGTATTAAAACGTGTTAACTGTGAGCAGTTACCTTGGGATTACACACCAGGTTCAGACGCATTGAATGGACTAATGTATCCGCAGGTGACCTAAGACTCACCGTTTCAACGGTGTCAGTAGTGCTCAACAGAAAATAATGCATACAGAAAAATATTGTATACTGGCCATGGGCTTTGGTTTTCCCCAGCGCCGTAACTAAGCATTTAGCTACCGGGGCATGCAAATATATATATATATATATATATATATATATATATATATATATATATATATATATATATATATATATATTTATAAATTGCATGGACCTCCGGAATGAAGCAACCGGAGGTGGATGGAAAGACTCAATATTGCCTCTACTGGGGCATGCAAGACTCCATATCGTAGATACCGGGCATGCAATTATATATATATATATATATATATATATATATATATATATATATATATATATATATATATATTATTGTTGTTTTTTTTTCTTTTTTTTTTTTTTTTTTTGGATGTTAGGAGTTAGGATGGTATTTACTCGCGCATAGTTTTAAATGTTATTTCCGAATTTCTCCTTTAACATGTCTGAAGGGGACACTGTATTACTTAAAACGTGAATTAACGTATTAAAACGTGTTAACTGTGAGCAGTTACCTTGGGATTACACACCAGGTTCAGCCGCATTGATTGGACTAATGTATCCGCAGGCGACCTAAGACTCACCGTTTCCACGGTGTCAGTAGTGCTCAACAGAAAATAATGCATACAGAAAAATATTGTATACTGGCCATGGGCTTTGGTTAGCATACAGTGTCCCCTTCAGACACTAAACAGTGGCCTACAGTTTTATGTTTGTCTGAAAAAAACAACTACAATTGGTATTTTTAATAATCATTAACATGTTCATTATTTCAATATACAAACATGCAGTATTTTGCAATTATTTAAATCCAATCTTCTCCACTGCTGTTAAACTATGGTTGTTTTTCCTATGCACTTGACAGTGGTGGTGGGTGTTTTTGCCAAAAACTGCTTTAAGTGTGTGATGCAGTCTTGTAAGATTTATTGACATTATGTTGATAATCAGAACAACAGGGTTCACCAACCTCGACTAGGTCAGGGTTAACACAGTTGAGCTCAGATGAAACAGCCCATTTGCAATGTACAGTACTGGGTGGCTATTGGTCATTCAGCAGTGTGATGCAAATACCTGCAGTTACCACAAAGCGCTGACCTGAGCACACTTGCTCATTTGCTATTCTAGTTTTCTCCCTGGGATGCTCGTACTTAAATATTTAATATAAATGGACTTTAGTTGGTATATAGGGGGCTGGTGTCTATAGAGTTAACACAAACTGTTTTACAATTTCTGAAAATGAAATTAAGAAGTTGTGAGCGATGGGGATATAAATAGGCCCAATTAATCCCACACCTGCCGCACACCTTCTGTGAATGATGCAATTGTCAGCAAATGATTTACTGACCATCCCAATATAATTTAGGAGCAAAAGAAACATCTGTAATTGGCGTAATTACAGGGATTAATTATAGCATTGTTTCTTTACCGAATATCTCAATCGTCCTGCCTGGGGACAGACGTGAAGTTATGTATATATACATTTAGTGTGCCCAATTATTTTACCCCCGATTTTCTCCCCAATTTGGAATGTCCAATTATTTTTTCTCCTCATCGCAGCAATTCCTTACACAGCTCAGGAGATCCAAAGGTTCAGTGGGCGTCCTCCGATCCCACAACCAAACTATTATCCTCTTTTACACCCAGGAACTCGAGAGCGGATGTCAGCGAGCTACTGACCTCTGGAGGACAAAGGCCAGCCCTGCAGGTGTCCGCTTTTGAGCTCACAGGGCGCCTGGCCAGCAGGGTTCACTGTAGCACAATGAGGAGAAACAGTCCCTTTTGTTTTTGCTTCCCTAACCCACGGGAGTGCCAGAGCCAATGTTACGCTCCCTTTGGAATTCACAGCGAAGACCGACAACTTTGCACAGCCAGGACGCGAACCTGTGCTGTATGACCACACAACCACGCTTTTACCAGGTGAGCCACTCGAGGACCCCCTGATAGTGTTTTTGAGGTTAAGATTCATTTAAAAGTTATAACTAGCTCTTTATTTTATATATATATATATATATATATATATATATATATATATATATATATATATATATATATATTGCACCAGGATGACTGAACAAAAGGAAAAGTGAAACGAAGAAACTGTAAAAAATGACGACTGGACACCAACCACTAAAAGCTGGTAATTTTAAACTTTAAAGAGATAGTTTATACCCTCTAAGCGGGCAATTTCTAATCTCTTTATTCATGCCACTGTCTGGTGCTCCAAGGGAGACTACAGTTGGATTTTTATACCAGCTCTGTTATCCCCAGCTGGGGATGAAATCCATTGCGAAGGGGATGAAGTGGAGGTGGCTGTACACACACACACACAATTTGTTACAAACTGTTTATCCAATTGACAGGAAACTTAGCATCAACATTATAGAGTATACATTAATGATAATATACAAGATTGTGAATGTCACACAGTTTTACATACATCTGGATAATCCCTCATCAGACTGTGATTAAACATTTCATTGCTAATTCTTATTCTATCCTGTACATACTGTTGATATGTCATGTTCATCGTTTAGAGTTTACGTGGCAGGAGATGTATATGTATACATAAGCAAAGGCAAATTGTAAGCATGGCAAATTCTTTGTTGAGATTTAGTAATGTCTTTCTCAAAGAGACCCAAGTGTAAATGTTTGTCGTAAGCACCATGGATAATAGCATTTACATAATGTCCCGTGACAAGAAATTACATCTAAAATACAAATGTATTTTTTTCAGATTTGTAAAAAAAGACCTGCTTCTCCTGGTGTTGTATCCTTGCTGGACGGAGATGGTGAAGATGCTGGAGGCGGCCAAGCCAGCACAGTATGGGGTAGATTTGACAAGGGACAAGAAAAGGTAATTAGAATTACAACGTGATGTTTAGGAACCCGCATTAGAGAGACAGATAGATTCAAATTATTATTTTTCTCTGTCCCCTTACATTTGTATGCTGTTTGAAATCATATTTTTGTAATAATCTGTTTTCAGGATATGCCATAGACCTAGGTTAGATGAGCCAAAATGTCTTTATATCAGTAGTAACTGTGTATAGCCAGGTATACAATCGGAAACTTAATTCACTTTTGAGTTATTGTCTATGTTTGGTACACAGCTTATCTTCCTGATTTTATTTTTATTTTTTTTAACTTAGGTTCCATTACCAGTGCTGTCCCATAAAAATGAACCATTTTCCTGCCACATTGTTTCACCCTCTGGACATATCAATGATTCAGATCTTTTACACATATCCATCTTATATGGATGTTTTGTGTTTTGTTTATAAAAAATGTGTAAATGTGTAAAGGACTAGGGGTTGTGGTGTTTGTCTGAAGTAAGAGAGTGGTGGTGTAACATCAAATCATTTGCAGCACGAATAAGTCACAGTCACTGGCCATGTCATGCACACTTATTTCTAACTCATTGGTTGATCGAAAATAAGTTTAACATGCAATGGAGTAGTTCATTGGTTTTATACGCTCCCTTTAAAGATGTAATAAACAATCTCATCCAGTGGGATCTCTTTTCAGAGTGTGCAGTAGCAGAAGGGGATTGTGGGAATGTGTGGAGCTAAGGAAGGTAGAAGGAGATGCGCAGTAGAAACCCTGGGATATGTTTACACAATGAACTAATTTGTGGATGAATATCGTTGGTGTTAATTAAAGTTAATAAGACAAAATATTTTAGTGTAAAATTATACTTGATGGTGGGGTACTGCCTTTTTTAATTTTTACAGAGATGTCATTTTTTAAATCTTATTGCTATCTTACCAGAAGGCCACCTCCCCTCCAGACATTCCGATCAGAGAAAAGAGACAATTCGAAGCCAACCCAAAGAGACGTCCAAGACCTTGTCTGGGCTGCCTATCTGTAATATCAGCTAAAAAGGAGGCTCCTGTAACAGTAAGTTATCTTTCCTGTAGCCATTCCCTAGACTGCAGTGTTATGTGGCACTTCATTACCAAATCAATCAGAAAACATGTCACCTTCAGTTAGTCCATTTTTTTAATTTGTTTTTTAAAAATCAATTAAAAGATATTTAAACTTGTCAGTTTTTGTTTACATTGCATTATTTTGGAACTCTTAATACAATTATTGATAATAGAAACAACTTTGCAAATGCCATTACTATTTTTCAGATTCCTAGGATGAAACCGTTGGCCATAGCAACAGGAAAAACTGATTTAGCACACTTTGAAAAACAATATTGAAAATATTAAAACAATCAGCTCTATCACAATGACCTCAGTGAAACCCAGCGTGGTTGCGGGATGATACAAAATCCATTGTAATGAACAATAAGTGAAATGCCGGGGGTCCCGAGTGGTGCATCCAGTAAAGGCACTCCACGTGCAGTGCAGGATGTGCCCTATAGTCTGGACATCGCGAGTTCGAGTCCAGGCTATTCCTTTGCCGACCGAGGATGGGAGCTCCCAGGGGGCGGCGCTCAATTGGCCCACGCTTCGGAGGACAGCGTGTGTTTGTCTTCGCCCTCCAGAGTCAGCCCTGGGGTGGTAGCGGTGAGCTGAGCATAATAAAATAATTGGCCATTCCAAATTGGGGAGAAAATAATAAAAAATAATTGGCAACGACTAAATTTATAAAAAAAAAAAAAAAAAGTGAAATGCTTCAGTTTTTACAAGCTTGATTAATATGCCCCTATTTACCAGATAGAGGGGTCTACTATTCAATGGTTCTATAGAATGTTGACACACGCTGATGAAAAAATAGCACCATCTAGATTTCTTCCTTATCAAGCAACTAAATCAGACACCATATATCTTGTGATCGTAGCAGATTTTGCCCATTTTGAGGATAAGTGATACCAAACATTAAACAAACTACATGGGAAGTTTTATTAAAAGGATTCTCACCTTTCCCCAGCATACAGCTGATCCTGTCCTAATGTGAAGGTGGATCCAACAAGTGACGTCGTGATCCTGCCAGTCAAAGTGCAGAAAAATCACAGTCAAATGCATGTTGGCCTGATAACCAAATATTGTTCTTTTTTTTTTTTTTTTTTAAATCCTGCGCTAGTAAATCATGTATCTGTGTCAGGATAGCATATACAGCATGCTCATGCCTAAGTAAACAAACATTTTAAGAACATAAGAAAGTTTACAAACGAGAGGAGGCCATTCGGCCCATCTTGCTCTTTTGGTTGTTAGTAGCTTATTGATCCCAGAATCTCATCAAGCAGCTTCTTGAAGGATCCCAGGGTGTCGGCTTCAACAACATTACTGGGGAGCGGGTTCCAGACCCTCACAATTCTCTGTGTAGAAAAGTGCCTCCTATTTTCTGTTCTGAATGCCCCTTTATCTAATCTCCATTTGTGACTCCTGGTCCTTGTCGAAAAAGTCCCCTGGGTCGACATTGTCAATACCTTTTAGCATTTTGAATGCTTGAATCAGATCACCGCGTAGTCTTCTTTGTTCGAGACTGAATAGATTCAATTCTTTTAGCCTGTCTGCATACGACATGCCTTTTAAACCCGGGATAATTCTGGTCGCTCTTCTTTGCACTCTTTCTTGAGCAGCAATATCCTTTTTGTAACGAGGTGACCAGAACTGAACACAATATTCTAGATGAGGTCTTACTAATGCATTGTAAAGTTTTAACATTACTTCCCTTGATTTAAATTCAACACTTATCACAATATATCCGAGCATCTTGTTGGCCTTTTTTTATAGCTTCCCCACATTGTCTAGATGAAGACATTTTAATAAAGAACAAAAATAAAAATCACTTTGTTCTTGAGTTTATTTTGGTATCTTTTGAAATTGGTATTCTTCTTGTGTGTGTTTGTGTATATGCATGTGTGTGAAGGATGTGGGTTGGTGGGAGGGTGTTCATTTTAATGGATTTATGTCTTTTTAAGACAGAATGCTTTTGACAGCTGTTTTGTTGTGTTCACAAAGCTTTAACACTTGAATAAGTCCTTGAGAATTTCATGCAATCTTTTAAAGGTTTTCTGACCTGTAAATTAGTCCTACAACCACACAATGTCAGTGGAGTACACCTAATATGTGTAATTAACAATAATTAAACATTACCAATTTTGACATGATGAATTAACACACAGAAAAGGCTAATGACTAATCAAGCTTTAAATCCAATTTCTTAAAGGCTTAAAAAAATTAGAGTGGTTATCTTCTTTCTTGGATTTGGGATTTCTATTATAATATTTTTATTTAAGTATTTCTTCAAGATATAGGCAGTGCCATTTACAGTGTGGCCCTGAATCTTGGATTACTAGCCTCCTTGAGGATCTTTAAAATACATATTCCTGCTCGAGCAATATTTTAAAAAAATATATCTCTGGTTGCAATTTGGTTTTTAACATCAGGGAAATGATTCATCTATATGCTAAGGGTTGCAACTTTAAGATCTCTTTTTTCAGTAATTTCAAATGTCTGTCTACTAAAGCCTTTCTATAATGTTCTAAAGATAAATGGCAGATTATGAAAAATATATTGTCGTCACAGTGCATGACTGCAAATGGGTACTGATGTACATTTTGTAATCTGGCACAGTCATGTTTTTTTTCTTTTTCTAAAACCAAAAGCCTTGATTGCCTCAATTTCTATAGCTATAATTACTCATTAGCCAATAGTTAATGTGTTAATAACTTATTTATTCTTTAGATCAGTTTATGGGGAATTTGTATTTGGTCATGTGGACATCTGGAGGTTATAGGACGGACTGACTTATCATTATATATATATATATATATATATATATATATATATATATATATATATATATATATATACACACACACAGTGACACTCAAAAGTATTCACCCCCTTTGGACTTTTCCACATTTTATTGTGTTACAAATGGAATCAAAATGGATTTAATTAGGAGTTTTTGCTACTGATCAACACAAAAAGTGAAAAGTGAAAAATAAAATCTACAAATTGTTCTAAATTAATTACAAATATAAAACTGAAAATAATTGATTGCATAAGTATTCACTCCCTTTGCTATGACACACCTAAATAAGCTCTGGTGCAACCAATTGTCTTTAGAAGTCACATAATTAGTTGAATGGAGTCCACCTGTGTGCAATTAAGGTGTTTCACATGATTTCAGGTTAAATACACCTGTCTCTGGGAGGTCCCACAGTTGGTTAGTACATTTCCTAACAAAAACTACATCATGAAGATGAAGGAACATTCAAAGCAAATCCGGAATAAGGTTCTTCAAAAGCACCAATCGGGTAGGATATAAGAACATTTCCAAGGCATTGAATATCCCCCGGAGCACAGTAAAGTCCATTATTAAGAAATGGAGAGAATATGGCACAACTGTGAATCTGTCTAGAAAAGGCTGTCCTCAAAAACTGAGTATCCGGGCGAGAAGGGCACTAGCCAGGGAGGCCACCAAGAGGCCTATGGCAACTCTAAAGGAGTTACAGTCTTCCACGGCTGAGCTGGGAGACACTGTGCATACGGCAACAATAGCCCGGGTGCTAAGCGGCCCAGAATTTGGGATGTTATCTGCAAACCAAATCGGCCCAGAATTTGGGACATTATCTGAAAAGCAAAGCAGCCCAGAATTTGCGACGTAAATGAAAACAGGGGCAGTCTATATGTAAAACTGTGATTACATTAGAGATAAACTAATGTATCCTGTAACAAAACTGCAATAGCGTATATGTTTTATATTAAAATATATCGCAAAAACGATTATCGATATATGCTACTTGAAAGAATATAGTACATCACCACAGAAAGCCAATTCCTACATTCGTGCACAACATGATAATTTATATAAAGTAATTCCTCATAGTTGGTAATATCAGTACAGTGTAATACCACATTATATTTTAATGGTAAGGTTGTGGAAAGCAGATCACTCTATCTGATCACAATGTTAAAATGCCTGCAAGCTTTTCCACTCGTGTGACGACATATTCATGTGACAGACATGGACCAATCAAAACGCGAGACTGTTATGCGGTTCCATCCCAAAAACCGGGCCTGTGTCATACCTCTAATACAGTGTCCCCTTCAGACATGTTAAAGGAGAAATTCAGAAATAACATACAAAACTATGCGCGAGTAAATACCATCCTAACTCCTAAAATCCAAAAAAAAAAAAAAAAGAAAAAAAATAACAATAATATATATATATATATATATATATATATATATATATATATATATATATATATATATATATATATATATAATTGCATGCCCGGTATCTACGATATGGAGTCTTGCATGCCCCGGTAGCTGCAATATTGAGTCTTTCCATCCACCTCCGGCTGCTTCATTCCGGAGGTCCATGCAATTTATATATACATATATATATATATATATATATATATATATATATATATATATATATATATATATATATATATATATATATATATATATATATATATATACACACACACCAGGTTCAGACGCATTGATTGGACTAACTGTATATATAATTGCATGCCCAGTATCTACGATATGTATTCTTGCATGCCCCGGTAGCTGCAATATTGAGTCTTTCCATCCACCTCCGGTTGCTTCATTCCGGATATCCATGCAATTTATATATATATATATATATATATATATATATATATATATATATATATATATATATATATATATATATATATATTTGCATGCCCCGGTAGCTAAATGCTTAGTTACGGCGCTGGGCAAAACCAAAGCCCATGCCCAGTATACAATATTTTTCTGTATGCATTATTTTCTGTTGAGCACCACTGACACCGTTGAAACGGTCAGTCTTTGGTCGCCTGCGGATACATTAGTCCAATCAATGCGTCTGAACCTGGTGTGTAATCCCAAGGTAACTGCTCACAGTTAACACGTTTTAATACGTTAATTCACGTTTTAAGTAATACAGTGTCAACTTCAGACATGTTAAAGGAGAAATTCGGAAATAACATACAAAACTATGCGCGAGTAAATACCATCCTAACTCCTAACATCCAAAAAAAACAAAAAAAACAATAATATATATATATATATATATATATATATATATATATATATATATATATATATATATATATATATATATATTTGCATGCCCCGGTAGCTAAATGCTTAGTTACGGCGCTGGGCAAAATCAAAGCCCATGGCCAGTATACAATATTATTCTGTATGCATTATTTTCTGTTGAGCACCACTGACACCGTTGAAACGGTGAATCTTTGGTCGCCTGCGGATAAATTAGTCCAATCAATGCGTCTGAACCTGGTGTGTAATCCCAAGGTAACTGCTCACAGTTAACACGTTTTAATACGTTAATTCACGTTTTAAGTAATACAGTGTCCCCTTCAGACATGTTAAAGGAGAAATTCGGAAAAAACATACAAAACTATGCGCGAGTAAAAACCATCCTAACTCCTAACATCCAAAAAAAAAAAAAAAAGAAAAAAAAAAAAACAATTATATATATAGCTACCTAGATTGTATTGAATTAACAAAACAAATAATAATAATTAACTGAGAGGTATTGGAGGAAAAAATACACCTATTTTGTTTATAACTTTTAGAATGTTTGTATGCTGTAGCTGCAATATTGAGACTTTCCATCCACCTCCGGTTGCTTCATTCCGGAGGTCCATGCAATTTATATATATATATATATATATATATATATATATATATATATATATATATATATATATATATATATATATATATATGTGCATGCCCCGGTAGCTAAATGCTTAGTTACGGCGCTGGGGAAAACCAAAGCCCATGGCCAGTATAAAATATTTTTCTGTATGCATTATTTTCTGTTGAGCACTAATGACACCGTTGAAACGGTGAGTCTTAGGTCGCTTGCGGATATATTAGTCCAATCAATGCGTCTGAACCTGGTGTGTAATCCCAAGGTAACTGCTCATTGTTAACACGTTTTAATACGTTAATTCACGTTTTAAGTAATACAGTGTCCCCTTCAGACATGTTAAAGGAGAAATTCGGAAATAACATACAAAACTATGCGCGAGTAAATACCATCCTAACTCCTAACATCCAAAAAAAAAAAGAAAAAAAAATAACAATAATATATATATATGTATATATATATATATATATATATATATATATATATATATATATGTATATATATATATATATATATATATATATATATATATATATATATATATATATATATATATAATTGCATGCCCCGGTATCTACAATATGGAGTCTTGCTTGCCCCGGTAGCTGCAATATTTAGTCTTTCCATCCACCTCCGGTTGCTTCAATCCGGAGGTCCATGCAATTTATATATATATATATCTATATATATATAGATATATATATATTTGCATGCCCCGGTAGCTAAATGCTTAGTTACGGCGCTGGGGAAAACCAAAGCCCATGGCCAGTATACAATATTTTTCTGTATGCATTATTTTCTGTTGAGCACTACTGACACCGTTGAAACGGTGAGTCTTATGTCGCCTGTGGATACATTAGTCCAATCAATGCGGTTGAATTTGTTGTGTAATCCCAAGGTAACTGCTCACAGTTAACACGTTTTAATACGTTAATTCACGTTTTAAGTAATACAGTGTCCCCTTCAGTCATGTTAAAGGAGAAATTCGGAAATAACATACAAAACTATGCGCGAGTAAATACCATCCTAACTCCTAACATCCAAAAAAAAAAAGAAAAAAAAATAACAATATATATATATATATATATATATATATATATATATATATATATATATATATATATATATATATAATTGCATGCCCGGTATCTACGATATGGAGTCTTGCATGCCCCGGTAGCTGCAATATTGAGTCTTTCCATCCACCTCCGGTTGCTTCATTGCGGAGGTCCATTATTATTATTATTATTTATTTCTTAGCAGACGCCCTTATCCAGGGCGACTTACAATCGTAAGCAAAAACATTTCAAGCGTTACAATACAAGTAATACAATAAGAGCAAGCAATACAATAACTTTTGTTCAGGTAAAGTACAAGTTTGACAAACCACAATTCAATAATACAGCAGGTAATAGTGATAGTTACATCAGGATACGATTAAATAGTGATAGTTACATCAGGATGTGAGTAAATACAAAGTACTACAGGTTAAAAACTTGGCAGATTACAGTATTCAGAAGTACAGGATTAAATGCAGTAAAATAGGGGCTGATAAGAGCAAAATAAAGCACATTTACATGAAGGGTGATAGTGTCCCAGGATACAAACAGAGGAGTTCTACAGGTGCTCTTTGAAGAGGTGAGTCTTAAGGAGGCGCCGGAATGTGGTCAGGGACTGGGCAGTCCTGACATCTGTAGGAAGGTCATTCCACCACTGCGGAGCAAGGGTGGAGAACGAGCGGGCATTGGAGGCAGGGGAGCGTAGCGGTGGTAGAGCTAGTCTTCTAGTGCAGGCGGAGCGGAGAGGTCGAGTGGGGGTGTAGGGAGAGATGAGGGTC
>NC_081190.1:28210627-28232268 GCF_902713425.1 Acipenser ruthenus
GGAGGAAAAAATACACCTATTTTGTTTATAACTTTTAGAATGTTTGTATGCTGTAGCTGCAATATTGAGTCTTTCCATCCACCTCCGGTTGCTTCATTCCGGATATCCATGCAATTTATATATATATATATATTTGCATGCCCCGGTAGCTAAATGCTTAGTTACGGCGCTAGGCAAAACCAAAGCCCATGGCCAGTATACAATATTTTTCTGTATGCATTCTTTTCTGTTGAGCACTACTGACACCGTTGCCCCCCCCCCCCCCCCCCCAGATTTCTGCCAGGCAGTGACTTAGCCACTGTGTTAGGATCGTTCACACTGAAACATGTGTAAGAAATTGCAATATTGTTATATTTTTCGCTTCCCATTATAGCGGGGTGGACGTGGCATGGGCGGCGCTGATTTTTCTTTTCGCTCACGGAAAGAACTTTTTTATTTACCGCGTTGCTATCAACCAATGAGAATACATAAGCAAGCTGTACTTGCTCAACCCCAAACACAGATGCATGAAACATATAGGCTATCATTACTGTATATGCTATGTAGCCTAGCTACTACACATATAGATGTGGTAGAGGACATCTACTATGTAATGAGTAGCCTATGTATTTACATAGAATGCACTCGCCTCATGACATATCTTATTGCCAGCTGACCTCTCCAGCAGCCAGCCTTCTAATAAGATTATTATTTTTCACGGATTGTGCAGCCAGCTTCATCAAGGGACGGTAACCAAGTCCATCCAGGTCTTGGAGATGGAGTGGTGGTAAATGTACAACCTGTTATTAATTGAATAACTAAAGAAATAAATCAGAATGAAAACAGTTCTGGACGCTGCTGAGAGAAAACCGGCAAAACTGTTTCAATTCCTGAGTTCGGTTACCTACTTGTTTTCATTCTGATTATTTGTTTAGGCTACAGGGTGTCCGTCAGCTCAACTAGCGAATGTCAGTGCAGTGTGATACCAAAAAAAATGAGTGGTTGGATTTGCTGTCAATCAACCCAAGTTTTTTGTTGGATCAGCTGTTTGTACATGTTTTTGTGTTTAAAGGCGCTGTAGTTATACAATGTAGTTAATGCAACTGTGTACACAAGTCCCTCCTCCCCCGAACCTCCAGAAGATTAGGTACCATCGGCAGTCCTGCGTCAGTCAAAGAGTAATTACATTAGTCAGGATTTGTGAAATTAAATAAAATGGTTTGCTTTGCTTTGAACACCAAATGTGAAATAAACAACCATAAGTACGAATGAAATTATATATAGTTACTTATTATCATAATGTGAAATTGAAATCTGATGCGCATGTTAAAAGTTCAAGTCCTTTGCTTCGTATTTCCTTTTTAGTTTTTAAACGGAAGTGTTCTGAACTAAATCTCTCTTTTTAACTATTTTGCACAACAGTGTATTTGGTTATTGGATCTTCTGTTAAAAAAAAAAAGTTCTTTATTTTTCGAAAATAAAACGTCAATGCACTAATAAGAAATCAGGTTGCCAATTTCACCACTGTGACTATTCACCTTAAAAAAGTTACCATTGCCACCCTCTCCCGAAAAAAAATCCTGGCTACGCCACTGTTGCCAGGGTTTATTATTTAAAAATGCGCAGTTTATTTCAAACTTTCAAAACATAATAACATAACAAAGAGTGTCTAAGACCCTTCACCGTTATATTTGTTCTCGTGTGAGACTTTCACTTTTTCAGTCAGCGAAAATATGTGCTAAAACGGAGTGAATTTGAGCCCTGTTAAAATGGCAAAAAGAAAGCTACGTTTGGAGTTTTTCTACAACAAAAAAGCTAAACCTCCAACGCCAGAGACATCAACAGAAACCGAACCTGACTCTTCTGTAGTTCAGAATGTTACGAACAGCACAAGAGTGTGACGATCCTTCCATTTCAAACGCTCAGGTTAGTGCAGATGTAGCTGTCTGTCGATAAGAGACTTTTGCCTGTAAAGTGTTGTTTGCAGCTCTCTTGATTGTGACAATCTGGCGTAGAACTGTTTGTGATGAAATATCTGGTAATGTTAGAAAGCTAGCTTAATGTTTACATAAAAATGGTTAAAATCGGGCATCGGGTTTGAACACGTTTTTTTTTTTTTTTTCGGGGGGGGGGGGATGGGGGTGCTGTGCCCCACCAGTTTTTCAAGCAATGAGTCGCCAATACCCGGTAGCTAAATACTTAGTTACGGCGCTGGGCAAAACCAAAGCCTTTGGCCAATATACAATATTTTTCTGTATGCATTATTTTCTGTTGAGCACTACTGACACCGTTGAAACGGCGAGTCTTAGGTCGCCTGCGGATACATTAGTCCAATCAATGAGTCTGAACCTGGTGTGTAATCCCAAGGTAACTGCTCATTGTTAACACGTTTTAATACGTTAATTCACGTTTTAAGTAATACAGTGTCCCCTTCAGACATGTTAAAGGAGAGATTCGGAAATAACATTTAAAACTATGCGCGAGTAAATACCATCCTAACTCCTAACATCCAAAAAAAAAAAAAAAATTATATATATATATATATATATATATATATATATATATATATATATATATATTTGCATACCCCGGTAGCTAAATGCTTAGTTACGGCGCTGGGCAAAACCAAAGCCCATGGCCAGTATACAATATTTTTCTGTATGCATTATTTTCTGTTGAGCACTACTGACACCGTTGAAACGATAAATACCATTCTAACTCCTAACATCAAAAAAAAAAAAAAAAGAAGCCATGAGTCGCCAATGGGCGGGGTTAACCAAATAATTTAAAGTGGGTGGGGCTAACCAAACCATTTAAAGTGGGTTGGGTTAACCACATCATTTCATAAACCTTACTTGTTGTGCACTTCCATTTACTATATCGGTATCAGGGATATTATTTAAATAGTTCACACTTGGGTAAGAAAAGAATAGTATTATTATTTGTTTATTTTAGCAGACGCCTTTATCCAAGGCGACTTACAGAGACTAGGGTGTGTGAACTATGCATCAGCTGCAGAGTCACTTACAATTACGTCTCACCCAAAAGACAGAGCACAAGGAGGTTAAGTGACTTACTTGCTCAGGATCACACAATGAGTCAGTGGCTGAGGTGGGATTTGAACCGGGAACCTGGTTACAAGCCCTGTTCTTTAACCACTGGACCACACAGCCTAATACAACATTTATATAAAATATATTAAAATATCATGATATAACAAGATTTGTTTAAATGATTATCCAGATACAGTATAATATACATAAGAAATTGAAATTGACTTTCAGCACACACAAAAAAAAGAAAGTAAAACATCTTTGGTGATCTGGGAGAGGAGAGTGCTGCAAGTTCCTTATTATTTCAGTGTTTCAGCCACACCTAATAAGATTGCATGAATGGCATTAACACATGTCCCTACACTGTCCCTATCCCTTTCTTCCTGTGAAATGAGAAAACGTTTTTCACAGTAATCATTACCCAACATCCTTTGAAGACCTGCAGCAACATATAGGCAAGGTTGATAAGGACTTCAGTTAAAATTCTGGTCTACCTGGATTAGTTTCTTGTGGTTTTACCCTAGAAGATAAATATCTAGAATATGGGAATATTGCCTGCAAGTGAGTAAAATGTTTTTCTTTCTTACGTTAGAAGTTGTTTCACCTTGAATGGAACTACCATATATCTGCAGAAATTAACTTTCAATGGATACTATGTCTCAAGTTAGAAATACGAGTTTCATTAGAGTTAATTTTGTTCAGTTTAAATAATAAGTAATGCAAATAAATACATAGTTTTAAGAATACAATTTTATCTATTTCTACCAACCTTCATTGTTTTGTCTGTTTCAGACCCCTCTACATAGGGGCAGGAATAGCCACAGTCAGTGTGACCACAAGCAGGCAGACAAGCAGCAGTGACCTCATCTTCAGAGCTCAACACTGAACCACAAGCATGTTGCAGGATGTTATATAGCAGTTTAGCTTAGGGCTCCTCTCAATTTCAAAAACCTCACAAAACAGCAAGAGAATGATATAGCAGTTTGGTGTACTGTAAAGCCTATAAAGTGAGATTTGGAGTGAAGATCTTTTACGAATGTTGAAGTATTGATGGATTAAATAATACTTAATATTTATGTAACTTCTGGACTTACAGAGACTAGGGTGAGTGAACTATGCATCAGCTGCATAATGGATTTAATTATGAGTTTTTGCCACTGAACAACACAAAAAAGTCCATAATGTCAAAGTGAAAAATAAAATCTACAAATTGTTCTAAATTAATTACAAATACAAAACAGAAAATAATTGATTGCATAAGTATTCACCCCCTTGAGTCAATATTTGGTAGAGGCACCTTTGGCAGCAATTACAGCCACGAGTCTATTTGTATAAGTCTCTACCAGCTTTGCACATCTGGACACTGCAATTTTTGCATCTTCACGAGCTTTCCAGGCCCTGACACAGAGAAGCATCCCCATAGCATGATGCTGCCACCACCATGCTTCACGGTAGGGATGGTGTTCTCAGGATGATGTGCGGTGTTAGGCTTGCGCCAAACATAGCGCTTAGCGTTGTGGCCAAAAAGCTCTATTTTGGTCTCATCACACCATAGAATCTTCTTCCACTTGGTCTCAGAGTCTCCCACATGCCTTCTGGCAAACTCTAGCCGAGATTTGATGCACGTTTTTTTCAACAATGGCTTTCTTTTTGCCACTCTCCCATAAAGGCCAGTTTTGTAAAGCACCCGGGCTATTGTTGCCGTATGCACAGTGTCTCCCAGCTCAGCCGTGGAAGACTGTAACTCCTTTAGAGTTGCCATAGGCCTCTTGGTGGCCTCCCTGGCTAGTGCCCTTCTCGCCCGGATACTCAGTTTTTGAGGACAGCCTTTTCTAGACGGATTCACAGTTGTGCCATATTCTCTCCATTTCTTAATAATGGACTTTACTGTGCTCCGGGGGATATTCAATGCCTTGGAAATGTTCTTATATCCTACCCGATTGGTGCGTTTGAAGAACCTTATTCCGGATTTGCTTTGAATGTTCCTTCATCTTCATGATGTAGTTTTTGTTAGGAAATGTACTAACCAACTGTGGGACCTCCCAGAGACAGGTGTATTTAACCTGAAATCATGTGAAACACCTTAATTGCACACAGGTGGACACCATTCAACTAATTATGTGACTTCTAAAGACAATTGGTTGCACCAGAGCTTATTTAGGTGTGTCATAGCAAAGGGAGTGAATACTTATGCAATCAATTATTTTCAGTTTTATATTTGTAATTAATTTAGAACAATTTGTAGATTTTATTTTTCACTTTTCACTTTTTGTGTTGATCAGTAGCAAAAACTCCTAATTAAATCCATTTTGATTCCATTTGTAACACAATAAAATGTGGAAAAGTCCAAAGGGGGTGAATACTTTTGAGTGTCACTGTGTGTGTGTATATATATATATATATATATATATATATATATATATATATATATATATATATATATATATATATATAATGATAAGTCAGTCCGTCCTATAACCTCCAGATGTCCACATGACCAAATACAAATTCCCCATAAACTGATCTAAAGAATAAATAAGTTATTAACACATTAACTATTGGCTAATGAGTAATTATAGCTATAGAAATTGAGGCAATCAAGGCTTTTGGTTTTAGAAAAAGAAAAAAAACATGACTGTGCCAGATTACAAAATGTACATCAGTACCCATTTGCAGTCATGCACTGTGACGACAATATATTTTTCATAATCTGCCATTTATCTTTAGAACATTATAGAAAGGCTTTAGTAGACAGACATTTGAAATTACTGAAAAAAGAGATCTTAAAGTTGCAACCCTTAGCATATAGATGAATCATTTCCCTGATGTTAAAAACCAAATTGCAACCAGAGATATATTTTTTTAAAATATTGCTCGAGCAGGAATATGTATTTTAAAGATCCTCAAGGAGGCTAGTAATCCAAGATTCAGGGCCACACTGTAAATGGCACTGCCTATATCTTGAAGAAATACTTAAATAAAAATATTATAATAGAAATCCCAAATCCAAGAAAGAAGATAACCACTCTAATTTTTTTAAGCCTTTAAGAAATTGGATTTAAAGCTTGATTAGTCATTAGCCTTTTCTGTGTGTTAATTCATCATGTCAAAATTGGTAATGTTTAATTATTGTTAATTACACATATTAGGTGTACTCCACTGACATTGTGTGGTTGTAGGACTAATTTACAGGTCAGAAAACCTTTAAAAGATTGCATGAAATTCTCAAGGACTTATTCAAGTGTTAAAGCTTTGTGAACACAACAAAACAGCTGTCAAAAGCATTCTGTCTTAAAAAGACATAAATCCATTAAAATGAACACCCTCCCACCAACCCACATCCTTCACACACATGCATATACACAAACACACACAAGAAGAATACCAATTTCAAAAGATACCAAAATAAACTCAAGAACAAAGTGATTTTTATTTTTGTTCTTTATTAAAATGTCTTCATCTAGACAATGTGGGGAAGCTATAAAAAAAGGCCAACAAGATGCTCGGATATATTGTGATAAGTGTTGAATTTAAATCAAGGGAAGTAATGTTAAAACTTTACAATGCATTAGTAAGACCTCATCTAGAATATTGTGTTCAGTTCTGGTCACCTCGTTACAAAAAGGATATTGCTGCTCAAGAAAGAGTGCAAAGAAGAGCGACCAGAATTATCCCGGGTTTAAAAGGCATGTCGTATGCAGACAGGCTAAAAGAATTGAATCTATTCAGTCTCGAACAAAGAAGACTACGCGGTGATCTGATTCAAGCATTCAAAATGCTAAAAGGTATTGACAATGTCGACCCAGGGGACTTTTTCGACAAGGACCAGGAGTCACAAATGGAGATTAGATAAAGGGGCATTCAGAACAGAAAATAGGAGGCACTTTTCTACACAGAGAATTGTGAGGGTCTGGAACCCGCTCCCCAGTAATGTTGTTGAAGCCGACACCCTGGGATCCTTCAAGAAGCTGCTTGATGAGATTCTGGGATCAATAAGCTACTAACAACCAAAAGAGCAAGATGGGCCGAATGGCCTCCTCTCGTTTGTAAACTTTCTTATGTTCTTAAAATGTTTGTTTACTTAGGCATGAGCATGCTGTATATGCTATCCTGACACAGATACATGATTTACTAGCGCAGGATTTAAAAAAAAAAAAAAAAAAGAACAATATTTGGTTATCAGGCCAACATGCATTTGACTGTGATTTTTCTGCACTTTGACTGGCAGGATCACGACGTCACTTGTTGGATCCACCTTCACATTAGGACAGGATCAGCTGTATGCTGGGGAAAGGTGAGAATCATTTTAATAAAACTTCCCATGTAGTTTGTTTAATGTTTGGTATCACTTATCCTCAAAATGGGCAAAATCTGCTACGATCACAAGATATATGGTGTCTGATTTAGTTGCTTGATAAGGAAGAAATCTAGATGGTGCTATTTTTTCATCAGCGTGTGTCAACATTCTATAGAACCATTGAATAGTAGACCCCTCTATCTGGTAAATAGGGGCATATTAATCAAGCTTGTAAAAACTGAAGCATTTCACTTTTTTTTTTTTTTTTTTATAAATTTAGTCGTTGCCAATTATTTTTTATTATTTTCTCCCCAATTTGGAATGGCCAATTATTTTATTATGCTCAGCTCACCGCTACCACCCCAGGGCTGACTCTGGAGGGCGAAGACAAACACACGCTGTCCCCCGAAGCGTGGGCCAATTGAGCGCCGCCCCCTGGGAGCTCCCATCCTCGGTCGGCAAAGGAATAGCCTGGACTCGAACTCGCGATGTCCAGACTATAGGGCACATCCTGCACTGCACGTGGAGTGCCTTTACTGGATGCACCACTCGGGACCCCCGGCATTTCACTTATTGTTCATTACAATGGATTTTGTATCATCCCGCAACCACGCTGGGTTTCACTGAGGTCATTGTGATAGAGCTGATTGTTTTAATATTTTCAATATTGTTTTTCAAAGTGTGCTAAATCAGTTTTTCCTGTTGCTATGGCCAACGGTTTCATCCTAGGAATCTGAAAAATAGTAATGGCATTTGCAAAGTTGTTTCTATTATCAATAATTGTATTAAGAGTTCCAAAATAATGCAATGTAAACAAAAACTGACAAGTTTAAATATCTTTTAATTGATTTTTAAAAAACAAATTAAAAAAATGGACTAACTGAAGGTGACATGTTTTCTGATTGATTTGGTAATGAAGTGCCACATAACACTGCAGTCTAGGGAATGGCTACAGGAAAGATAACTTACTGTTACAGGAGCCTCCTTTTTAGCTGATATTACAGATAGGCAGCCCAGACAAGGTCTTGGACGTCTCTTTGGGTTGGCTTCGAATTGTCTCTTTTCTCTGATCGGAATGTCTGGAGGGGAGGTGGCCTTCTGGTAAGATAGCAATAAGATTTAAAAAATGACATCTCTGTAAAAATTAAAAAAGGCAGTACCCCACCATCAAGTATAATTTTACACTAAAATATTTTGTCTTATTAACTTTAATTAACACCAACGATATTCATCCACAAATTAGTTCATTGTGTAAACATATCCCAGGGTTTCTACTGCGCATCTCCTTCTACCTTCCTTAGCTCCACACATTCCCACAATCCCCTTCTGCTACTGCACACTCTGAAAAGAGATCCCACTGGATGAGATTGTTTATTACATCTTTAAAGGGAGCGTATAAAACCAATGAACTACTCCATTGCATGTTAAACTTATTTTCGATCAACCAATGAGTTAGAAATAAGTGTGCATGACATGGCCAGTGACTGTGACTTATTCGTGCTGCAAATGATTTGATGTTACACCACCACTCTCTTACTTCAGACAAACACCACAACCCCTAGTCCTTTACACATTTACACATTTTTTATAAACAAAACACAAAACATCCATATAAGATGGATATGTGTAAAAGATCTGAATCATTGATATGTCCAGAGGGTGAAACAATGTGGCAGGAAAATGGTTCATTTTTATGGGACAGCACTGGTAATGGAACCTAAGTTAAAAAAAATAAAAATAAAATCAGGAAGATAAGCTGTGTACCAAACATAGACAATAACTCAAAAGTGAATTAAGTTTCCGATTGTATACCTGGCTATACACAGTTACTACTGATATAAAGACATTTTGGCTCATCTAACCTAGATCTATGGCATATCCTGAAAACAGATTATTACAAAAATATGATTTCAAACAGCATACAAATGTAAGGGGACAGAGAAAAATAATAATTTGAATCTATCTGTCTCTCTAATGCGGGTTCCTAAACATCACGTTGTAATTCTAATTACCTTTTCTTGTCCCTTGTCAAATCTACCCCATACTGTGCTGGCTTGGCCGCCTCCAGCATCTTCACCATCTCCGTCCAGCAAGGATACAACACCAGGAGAAGCAGGTCTTTTTTTACAAATCTGAAAAAAATACATTTGTATTTTAGATGTAATTTCTTGTCACGGGACATTATGTAAATGCTATTATCCATGGTGCTTACGACAAACATTTACACTTGGGTCTCTTTGAGAAAGACATTACTAAATCTCAACAAAGAATTTGCCATGCTTACAATTTGCCTATGCTTATGTATACATATACATCTCCTGCCACGTAAACTCTAAACGATGAACATGACATATCAACAGTATGTACAGGATAGAATAAGAATTAGCAATGAAATGTTTAATCACAGTCTGATGAGGGATTATCCAGATGTATGTAAAACTGTGTGACATTCACAATCTTGTATATTATCATTAATGTATACTCTATAATGTTGATGCTAAGTTTCCTGTCAATTGGATAAACAGTTTGTAACAAATTGTGTGTGTGTGTGTACAGCCACCTCCACTTCATCCCCTTCGCAATGGATTTCATCCCCAGCTGGGGATAACAGAGCTGGTATAAAAATCCAACTGTAGTCTCCCTTGGAGCACCAGACAGTGGCATGAATAAAGAGATTAGAAATTGCCCGCTTAGAGGGTATAAACTATCTCTTTAAAGTTTAAAATTACCAGCTTTTAGTGGTTGGTGTCCAGTCGTCATTTTTTACAGTTTCTTCGTTTCACTTTTCCTTTTGTTCAGTCATCCTGGTGCAATATATATATATATATATATATATAAAATAAAGAGCTAGTTATAACTTTTAAATGAATCTTAACCTCAAAAACACTATCAGGGGGTCCTCGAGTGGCTCACCTGGTAAAAGCGTGGTTGTGTGGTCATACAGCACAGGTTCGCGTCCTGGCTGTGCAAAGTTGTCGGTCTTCGCTGTGAATTCCAAAGGGAGCGTAACATTGGCTCTGGCACTCCCGTGGGTTAGGGAAGCAAAAACAAAAGGGACTGTTTCTCCTCATTGCGCTACAGTGAACCCTGCTGGCCAGGCGCCCTGTGAGCTCAAAAGCGGACACCTGCAGGGCTGGCCTTTGTCCTCCAGAGGTCAGTAGCTCGCTGACATCCGCTCTCGTGTTCCTGGGTGTAAAAGAGGATAATAGTTTGGTTGTGGGATCGGAGGACGCCCACTGAACCTTTGGATCTCCTGAGCTGTGTAAGGAATTGCTGCGATGAGGAGAAAAAATAATTGGACATTCCAAATTGGGGAGAAAATCAGGGGTAAAATAATTGGGCACACTAAATGTATATATACATAACTTCACATCTGTCCCCAGGCAGGACGATTGAGATATCCGGTAAAGAAACAATGCTATAATTAATCCCTGTAATTACGCCAATTACAGATGTTTCTTTTGCTCCTAAATTATATTGGGATGGTCAGTAAATCATTTGCTGACAATTGCATCATTCACAGAAGGTGTGCGGCAGGTGTGGGATTAATTGGGCCTATTTATATCCCCATCGCTCACAACTTATTAATTTCATTTTCAGAAATTGTAAAACAGTTTGTGTTAACTCTATAGACACCAGCCCCCTATATACCAACTAAAGTCCATTTATATTAAATATTTAAGTACGAGCATCCCAGGGAGAAAACTAGAATAGCAAATGAGCAAGTGTGCTCAGGTCAGCGCTTTGTGGTAACTGCAGGTATTTGCATCACACTGCTGAATGACCAATAGCCACCCAGTACTGTACATTGCAAATGGGCTGTTTCATCTGAGCTCAACTGTGTTAACCCTGACCTAGTCGAGGTTAGTGAACCCTGTTGTTCTGATTATCAACATAATGTCAATAAATCTTACAACACTGCATCACACACTTAAAGCAGTTTTTGGCAAAAACACCCACCACCACTGTCAAGTGCATAGGAAAAACAACCATAGTTTAACTGCAGTGGAGAAGATTGGATTTAAATAATTGCAAAATACTGCATGTTTGTATATTGAAATAATGAACATGTTAATGATTATTAAAAATACCAATTGTAGTTGTTTTTTTCAGACAAACATAAAACTGTAGGCCACTGTTTAGTGTCTGAAGGGGACACTGTATACTAACCAAAGCCCATGGCCAGTATACAATATTTTTCTGTATGCATTATTTTCTGTTGAGCACTACTGACACCGTGCAAACGGTGAGTCTTAGGTCGCCTGCGGATACATTAGTCCAATCAATGCGGCTGAACCTGGTGTGTAATCCCAAGGTAACTGCTCACAGTTAACACGTTTTAATACGTTAATTCACGTTTTAAGTAATACAGTGTCCCCTTCAGACATGTTAAAGGAGAAATTCGGAAATAACATACAAAACTATGCGCGAGTAAATACCATCCTAACTCCTAACATCCAAAAAAAAAAAAAAAAAAGAAAAAAAAAAACAATAATATATATATATATATATATATATATATATATATATATATATATATATATATATATATATATATATATATAATTGCATGCCCGGTATCTACGATATGGAGTCTTGCATGCCCCAGTAGAGGCAATATTGAGTCTTTCCATCCACCTCCGGTTGCTTCATTCCGGAGGTCCATGCAATTTATATATATATATATATATATATATATATATATATATATATATATATATATATATATATATATATTTGCATGCCCCGGTAGCTAAATGCTTAGTTACGGCGCTGGGGAAAACCAAAGCCCATGGCCAGTATACAATATTTTTCTGTATGCATTATTTTCTGTTGAGCACTACTGACACCGTTGAAACGGTGAGTCTTAGGTCGCCTGCGGATACATTAGTCCATTCAATGCGTCTGAACCTGGTGTGTAATCCCAAGGTAACTGCTCACAGTTAACACGTTTTAATACGTTAATTCACGTTTTAAGTAATACAGTGTCCCCTTCAGACATGTCTAAGGAGAAATTCGGAAATAACATACAAAACTATGCGCGAGTAAAACTCCAAACATCCAAAAATAAAAATAAAAAAAAATAACATTAATATATATATATATATATATATATATATATATATATATATATATATATATATATATATATATATATATATTGCGTATATCTTGCATGCCCCGGTAGCTGCAATATTGAGTCTTTCCATCCACCTCCGGTTGCTTCATTCCGGAGGTCAAGGGCGTAGGTTTGGTTTGAACATTGGTGGGGACACAATTTTGTAGGGGGGCGGAGTCACGGTCGCTAGTGGGGTTCGGGGGCATGCCCCACCGGGAAGAAATTTTTTAGTAGAAAGCTATTAAATGGTAACTTCTGGTGGCTTGAAATGAATGCTGGACATGAATCGAGGACAGTTTGATTGACATGAAGTTGGCTGGTATACACTTAAAACACTATGATAAAGTGTCCCTCCTGGAAGCTGGTTTGACATCCCTGCTGTAGAATTACTAATAACCTGAATTATAACCTATCCCAGCCTTACTGTAAGCTACCAATACCCCTGGCGCTACAAGCATGAGCACACGCACGCTCACGTGCTCTGCCTGCCACTCCTGTGTCTGTGCTGCTGCTTGTACCTGGGTGCATTGCTTCATTCACCTGATAAAATAATAAATTGATGCATGCCATATAGAGAGAAAATATATGGCTATGCTAACTTTATTTGCTGAGTATTACTATACAGCATTAGCCTACTATTATATCACAATGTGCCTCAAACAATAATATATCTCAAAACTGAGTCTAACACTTTCACTGTTATAATCACTAAGCCATTACAGACCCCACCTGCGACCTGTTGCTCCACCTGCCTCTGTACTGCTTTTACCAGGCTGCACTGCTTCACTCGCCTGATAAAATGATAAATTGATGCATGCTGTTTAGAGAGAAAGTATGACTCTGTTAACTTCATTAGTAAATTATTTTTTCATTTGCTATGAGAATCATTATCAATTGTGTTTATTACTTTAATAACATCTTCCTACTTACACTTTGACTTTTTGTAAAAAAAACTTCCTTATGTCCATCTTTATTTTTTTGGTTGCTATTATGCTTTAGTCACCTAAAGCCAAATTGAAGTGATTAGCTAACGTTAGTTGAATGACGATATCAAAACATGCTCACGCACTCTCTCTCTCTCTCTCTCTCTCTCTCTCTCTCTCTCTCTCTCTCTCTCTCTCTCTCTCTCGCGCTGAGGATTGTGGGATTGTGGGAGGAGCTTGCGGAGAGGCGGTAGCGTTTGAACGCTGGTGCGGTAGGAGAGTGTTTTCGCTACTATATTTTTTGCAAATTTATATATTTAATTGTTAATTGTTTAGTTCGTTTATATATCTTTGTTTCGTTGCTTTGTTTGTACTTTCCCGTGTATAGAGTAGTGTGTGTGTGTGTGTGTGTGTAGGTCCCGTTATGGGATCTCACTCTGGAGGGCTGGGGGCTCTCAGCCGCCGACACGGGGTCAGCTGCTTGCCCGATGCCGGCGTGTCGGTGGAGGAGTGCCTGCTGGCAGTGGGAGAGGTGGTCGGGTGTGACAATATAATATCGGCATCCCGGATGAATAAAAGGTTTGTCGTGTTTTTAAAAGAGGTATCGCTGGTAAATCAGCTAGTGGAGGAAGGTTTTTCAGTGAAAGGAGATTTTATTCAAGTATCCCCCTTAGTAACCCCTGTTACCAAGGTAATCATGTCTAATGTGCCGCCGTTTTTAAAAAACGAGACCTTGGCAAATGAACTTGCCCGATATGGCAAACTGGTGTCCCCAATTAAAAATATACCATTAGGGTGCAGAAATACAAGTGTTAAGCACGTCCTGTCTTTTCGGAGACAGGCGTTTTTGCTGCTGAATAACCCGGGGGATGTGATTGATGTTGCTTGGAGCTTCAGTGTGGAAGGGACGGGCTGCGTAGTGTTTGTCAGCTCGGATACAATGCGGTGTTTTAACTGTGGGGAACAGGGACACCAGAGGAGAGCCTGCCCGAGAAAAAACAAAAATGAGGAAAGGCAGGAGCAGGGTACTGATGGCAGGGAGGAGGCTGGGGATGTTGGGGGTGAGCGGGAGGATGAGGCTGCTCCCCCATCGCAGCGCCAGCCGGAGTCTGCAGAGACCAGAGAGCCGCCGATCGGGATGAAGCCGCCCACACCACAGCCGAGGCTGAAGAGACTCAGCCACGGTCCGGCACAAAATAAAACTACCGAAAATGATGAGGGTTTTGTGATGGTAGCTAAAAAAAGACTTAAAAAACAAAAAAACAAAGAAGTTGCAGATCTGCCTAACAGTGAGCGGGGGACGGAGCAGAGCCCCGAGCCTGTGCTGGAGGGGAGCCTGCAGTCTCAGGCAGGGGGGTCTGTCCCTCCTGATATGGAGGGAGAGGGGAGCAGCACGGCGACGGGCTTACAACCCGGCGCGGTGCAGCGCTCTTCTCTCTCTGAACCCCAGCAAGCAGAGGCAGAGGCAGCGGTGACGGCTGTGGCTGTGCTGGGAGGAGGAGAGGAGAGCGGCGCGGGGGAGCTGGCAGCCGTGGACGGCGGAGCAGACAGCGAGGACGGAGCAGAGGAAATGGAGGGGGAGCTCTCTGACTCCTCGCTTATCTCTGACATCCCCGATAGCCAACCCGTTAACAGGGGGAAAAAAATCTATACCCTAGATGAATTTAAACAGTTTATGGAGAGTACAAAAGGGAAAAGGGGGGTTGAAATTGAAAACTTCTTCCCAGATCTGCGGTTATTCCTCCACTCAGCACACATCGTCACACGAAAGGCAACATTAGAGGAGTTCGACCAGCAAAAAAGGTACCGTCTTAAAAAATATGTTCAAATAATTAAGAAAAAGATCGCTAATGTTGCCAAACAATAATTTTAAAAATGGATACTTCTTTTAAGAATTTTTTTATTGTTGCTTGTTTTACTCTGTCAGTTTTATTTTTTTTAGCCGCTATGGAAAAGTGCGTTTTTATTTCTTTTAACGTGAATGGCTGCAGACAGTCTTTTAAAAGAGCGCAGCTGTGTGAGTTTTTAGAGCAGAAGCGGGCGGGGGTCGCTCTGCTGCAGGAGACGCACTCAGACAGGGAGAATGAGGCGGCGTGGCTGGCAGAGTGGAGGGGGCCGTGTGTGCTGAGCCACGGCTCAAGCACCAGTGCAGGAGTGGCAATTTTATTTAAGCCCAGCCTAGGAGCAACAATTTTAGAAATTGAAGAAATTGAAAAGGGGAGGTTATTAAAAGTGAGAGCAAGGTTGGGTGGTACTGTATTTGTTTTTATTAATATTTATGCACCAAATAAAGGAAGGGAACGCATTTTAATTTTTAATAAATTAAAGCAAGCTCTTTTAAATATTGATAATGATGATGTGGTGGTGGTGGGAGGAGATTTTAACTGCACTATTGATTTTACAATGGATAGAAATAATGAGGAACCCAATCCCCAATCCTCAAGTGAATTAGCTGCAGTTTTTCAGTTCAGTGGCCTGGTTGATGTCTGGAGGTGTCTGCACCCCAATGCAAGACAGTACACCTGGTCTCATTGTCGCGCACAACAAATATATAGAGCCAGGTTAGACCGCTTCTACACAACACACACTCATTTGAATAAATTCATTAAAGCCAATATCATCCCCAGTAGCCTCTCTGACCACCACTGCCTGTTAGTTACAGTAATACTCACCACTGACTCTCACAGCACCTCCTACTGGCATTTTAATTTAAAGCTATTACAGGACACACTTTTTGTAAAACAATTTAATGATTTTTGGAACATTTGGAAAAAAGAAAAAACAAATTATAAAAATATTAGGCAGTGGTGGGACATTGGCAAAACGCAGATTAAAATCTTTTGCCAGCAGTACACACTCAATTCAACCGGGTCACTGAACGCAGCAGTGAGAGAGCTGGAGTTGAAAATTCTCCAGTTAGAGAGCAGCCTGGACACAGATCACCAGGAGCAGACCCTGCAAACGCTGAGGGAGCAGAAACACATGCTGGGCAGCCTGCTGAAGGAAAGAGTGAAGGGGGCGCTGGTGCGCTCTCGCTTCATGGGGCTTAAAGACATGGACACCCCCTCCAGTTTCTTTTTTGGCTTGGAGAGGAGGAGAGCAGACAGCCGGAAGATGCACTGCGTCCGGACGCCTTGCGGCAGGGAGCTGTACAGCCGGGAGGAGATCAGCAGGGAGGCAGTAAAATTCTATTCTGAACTATACAGCAAAGAGCCTTGTGAGCAGAAGGATACAGACCTGCTGCTCCAGGATTTGCCCACCCTGAGCGAGGAAGAACAGAACCAATTAGGCAAGCCACTAACATACCAGGAGCTGACCACTGCTGTTACACAGCTTTCAAATGGAAAAGCTCCTGGCATTGATGGACTGCCCACTGAATTTTTTAAAAGTTTCTGGACTGTGATTGGTGAGGACTTTTTGCAGGTGCTGGGAGAGAGCCTCCGAGATAAAGAACTGCCCCTCAGCTGCAGGCGGGCAGTAATCACACTACTGCCCAAGAAAGGAGACCTGTGTTTACTCAAAAACTGGAGACCTGTTTCGCTTTTATGTTCTGATTTTAAAATTATTTCAAAATGTCTGGCCAATAGACTAAAAATGTGTATAGGAGCTGTAATACACACGGACCAAACTTACTGCATACCGGGACGTTCCATTTTTGATAATTTGTTTTTAATTCGAGACTTTTTATCAATGGCTAAGACATGTGATTTGAATGTTGGGCTGGTTTCTTTAGATCAGGAGAAAGCGTTTGACAGGGTCGACCACACATACCTTTTTAAAACCCTGGAAGCCTTCGGGTTTGGCCCTGTTTTTATTTCTTATATCCAGCTTTTATATTGGAATGTTTTTAGCATTTTAAAGATTAACAATGGGCTGAGTCAGCCCTTCCCAGTGTGCAGGGGTATTAGGCAGGGCTGCTCCCTGTCTGGAATGCTTTATTCACTGGCCATAGAGCCCCTGCTGCACCTGCTGAGGGGCCGGCTGGTTGGCTGGGCAGTGCCCTCCTCACCCTCCTCTGTCGCAGTGAAGGTGTCCGCTTATGCAGACGATGTGAACGTGTTTGTGTGCAGTGACGGAGACATCAAGGCACTACAGCAGAGCCTGCACACATTCCAAGGAGCCTCTACAGCAAGAGTTAACTGGGCAAAGTGTGACACCTTCCTGTCAGGCAGTTGGCATGATTGCACCCCCCCTGTCCTGCCTGAGGCGCTGAGATGGGACAGGACAGGTATAAAAGTGCTGGGGGTGTTTTTTGGAGTGGAGATATACATGCAGAAAAATTGGGAGGGCCTAGTGGACAGGGTGAGGGGGGCGGCTGCAGAGATGGAGGGGACTGCTGGCCCAGCTGTCCTTTAGGGGAAGGGTCCTGGTGATTAATAATCTGGTGGCCTCCATGCTGTGGCACAGGCTGGTGTGTCTGGACCCTCCCCGGGGCATGGTGCAGGAGATCCAAAGAATACTGCTGGAGTTTTTCTGGAGCGGGAGACATTGGCTGAGGCCAGCGGTCCTGTATCTCCCCACTGATGAAGGGGGGCAGGGGTTGGTCTGCATTGCCAGCAGGGTGGCAGCCTTCAGACTGCAGGCGGTTCAGAGGCTCCTGTACGCTGGGGAGGAGGCTCATTGGAAGAGGCTAGCTTGTTTTTTCCTCAGCAGAGTAGGGGGGCTGGGGATAGACAAACACCTGTTTTTAATTGAGAGTGCCAGACTAGCTAAAGTAGATCTCTCTTCTTTTTACTTGAGTGCTTTAGATGCCTGGAGGGCAGTGAGGGTGGCGAGAGATGAGGGGTCCCTGACAGGCAGGGTCCTGTTGGAGGAGCCCCTATTTTTCAATCCGCTCTTCCCTGTACGTTTCTTTCAGTCAATGACGCTCTGTGCCAGCTTTGTGAGGGCAGGAGTGACCAGGCTGAGACATCTTATCAACTTTGAGCTCTCCTGCTGGCTGACTGCTACACAGCTGGCTGGGCGGCTGGGCTGGCACTCTGAGAGACTGGCAGAGAAAATGGTCAGTGAACTGAGAAGTTGTCTTTCCCCCAAGCTCAGGGAGGCTGTGAGAGAGGAGATGTCCAGCGGCACAGGGCAGAGACAAGACTTCATCTTTCCAGGGCTGCTAGTGTGTCCAGCAGTAGGTGAAGGAGAGGAGGGTGTAGGAAACGAGGGAATGTTATTAAACCTAGACACAGTTAAAGATCTAACTCTTCATACAGCAGAGAGTAAGAAGATCTACCAAATTTGTGTGAAGGCATCACATTCCCACCAGTTGAGGGGGTTGGTGGATTCAAGGTGGAGGGCATGTCTGGAGGTAAAGGAGGGGTGCAGGCCAGTATGGAGGGTTCTGTATAAACTGCCCCTCACCAAGAGAGCGGGGGACCTGCAGTGGAGGATCCTGCACTGTATTGTGTCCACCGGCAGGTTTCTCCATAGAGTTGATGCTAGCATTAGCTCAGAGTGCTGTTTCTGCTCTGCAGAGGAAACAGTGTTTCACATGTATAGTGAGTGTGTCAGGCTAGGACCACTCTTCCATCTCCTACAGGAGCTCCTGCAGGGCCTAGGCGAGGAGTTCACAAAAGAGCTTTTTATCTTTGGGGTTCCCTACAGTTTTTAAAAAGAGAAACAGGTGTGTTTTAATTAATTTTATAATGGGTCAGGCAAAATTGGCCATTTTAAAATCCAGAAAGAACAGTATCTCTGGCGCCGGGCTGACTGATGTTGTGTTGCAGTTCAGGGTTTTGGTGGTCAGCCGGATAAGAGTGGATTTTGAATTTTTTAAACTAAATAATAACCCGGAGGACTTCCAGGAGAGGTGGTGTGTGGGAGACGCCTTGTGTGCTGTGAGTGAGGAGGGGGAGCTCCAGTTTTTGTTCTAGTTTTAATTTTATTTTTTATTGTTTTACAGTGTTTTTATTAATTTTGGCTTTAATCTGTTTTTAACAGAAAGAAAACACTGTGGTTTTTTTTAATTGATTTTTTATGATCCTTTTATTTTGATAAAATCTATTTTTAAGGAGAACATGATGTATTTTAGGATTTTTTAATATTGCTAATTCTTAATTTTGTTATGTTTTACCTTTATTGAGTTTTAATGGATTTTATTTGGAATGTTAAATAAAGGATCTTAAAAGTCAAAGTCTCTCTCTCTCTCTCTCTCTCGTCTCTCCTCTCTCTCTCTCTCTCTCTCTCTCTCTCTCTCTCTCTCTCCTCTCTCTCTCTCTCTCTCTCTCTCTCTCTCACACACACACACACACACACAATGATTTAGCTGTGAAACAAGCTAGCTAGCCACCAAGGACGTTGGGTTAGCAGCTAGCAATGGGTCGCTAACGTAATAGGTAGGTAGGTAGGTAGCTTTATTCTCTCAAACTATGTTGCTGACGAGCTGACAATACCTTCAGCCGCGGCACCTGGCTTTCATTCAGTCAGTGGCTCACACTCATATCAGCCTGACCGGCAAGCGGCAACTTCAGATGAGCGTCTTTCCAGAGTCCAGCCTAAACCAGCGGTTCTCAACCTTTTTTTTACTCACGCCACACTGAAATTTATTTGTATATCTGTCGTTGTCCGCCGTCCCCCCCCCCCCCCCCACCATTAATTTGACTTTTTATATATTTTTAATTACTGACTATATAATATAGTGCATTTATTTAGCCGCCTGGATAGTCACACTGTCCATTCAATCAAATACATATGTTCGTGTTCGCTTTTTACACACACGATACAAAAATATCAAGCAAGGAGTAAGTTAGTTACAAAGGGAGGAAGGAGGATTGAAATAATATGACAACGCATTAACCAACAAACACAAACATCGAATTAAACTGATTATATTTATTCTTATTTTTTAAAATAAATGTGAAAATTGTGGCACAATGTACACCGTTTAAGAATGACTAGAATTTTTTTTTTTTATTTTAAACCCGGAGATTTACCTTTCACTCCCGAGTCCTTGTGCACTTTCGCACTTCAATGAAAACAACACACTCTGCTGGTCCCTCGCACTGAGTCCGTGTTACAGTGATGCAGTATGGAAGGGCCAAAGCCAATCAAATTAGCGTTTTTTTTTGTTTTGTTTTTTTTGGAGGAGGGAGGACTAACGAGGGGGAGGGGCGGGGGGCTTGAGAGAGTTAACCCTTTGTGGAGCAGATAAAATGACTTGACAAAAGACGTTTAAGATTTATCAAAATTATTGGTAGGGACAATTCAACGGTCCCTTGACATTGGTAGGGACATGTCCCTACCGTCCCTAGCTAAATCTACGCCGGTTGCGTGAAATAGTAGACTTTGTAATGTCTCCTGTTGTGGAAAAAGTCGTCACTTTCACATTTGCAGATTTTAATTGGAGAATTTCACTTTGGTGCTTACGTTTTGAAGGAAAGCACCAGTACTTTAAGCGGCTTGCAAGAAATGTGTGGAACTTCCGGAACATCTGCTTTACTTTAGCAAAAAGGACATCAACAAAGACAGTGTTGGGATTTTTTGTTGTGCAGATGCTTTGCATCAGTCATATGAGCAAGAAGGGTCTTGTGTTGTTCAGCTATCATCTACATCTTTGAAAGACATTATTCTAGAAAAATGCAATATTCAAGCCAGTGAACTTGAAGCTGATGAAACCATACTGAAAGTAAAGAAACTAACTGTGGATCACGTGAAATACGAAGTCAAGGATTACTTCATTGTCGATGTAGTCCATGAGGATTTACCCATTTTTTTTCAAAATCTTGCATATCATTCAGTTTAGGTGTACATGGATTTTGTGTGGGAAACTGTATTTTGCTCTGGAATTTAATTCTCACCTTCATGCCTTCAAAATAGAGGCTTTGCATGAGTGGTGTACATTAACACCTGGCAATGAAGTTGACTACCATGCACTAGATGCTTATGAAGACAGTGATGGATGTTTATATATTGCACCTCATCATACTGTGTATAAGGTACTGCTTGCATTTAAAGACTGTGATATTAATTACAATGGCAGGTTAACATTGGTGCTTATTTTTCTGATTAATTTTATGTTTTTTTGTTCATTAGGTGAAGAAATAGATGGTGAGACTCTTTTAGGTCTGACAGAACATATGATTGGAAAGATCTTCCGAACTATGAAGGACCAAGTCAAATTTTTAAAGGCTCTCGAGAACCTTAAAAGGTATGTAATGACAAATATATTATACATTATGTTAGTCTATTGTTGTGTTTTAGTATTTACATTTAAATACCACATACTATACAGGAATCACTTTGAAAAGTATAAATTACTACTACCAGTACGCTTTTTGTAT